>NC_082396.1:15885457-15892957 GCF_031168955.1 Gadus macrocephalus | reverse complement strand
CTCTGTGTTTCTCAGGAGTTTTCACTGTAAGAAGAAAGTGTCTCTCTGGTCGACTGAACTTCTATCCGTCTGCTTTACTGCCTGGATGCAGTCCGTCTGGGCGGTACCATGCTGCAGTTCCTTCAGTCTTTCAGATTTGTGCCTCACTTTCTCACTGTCTTTCTCTCCCTCACTCTGTTTTCCTGAGACCCATCTCTCCATATCGCCCCCTTGTCATTCTTTGTTTGATGGCTTTTATGCGTGGTTCACATCAAACACCGGAACCAGATTGATTCTCATGTGAACAAGGCTGCAGTCGGGGGCCAAAGACACCTCCTCCTCCTCCTCCTCCTCCTCCTCCTCCTCCTCCTAGGCTCCAGGGCCCCTCCATGGGCTTGACCCCATCCCCCCCCCCCCCCACGGCACAGGACAGACCGTGCAAATCGCAGAACACACTGCCTTTCACTTTGTCATGTCAGAGGTGACGTACCCCATCCAAGCATTCATACTGTTGTCACCGTGGCACCCGGAATACCCCCCCCCACACACACACACACACATCCCTGCGGTCACAGCCTCAGTAGGGTCTCCATGGCGATGTACCTGGTCCCAGGGGCGGCTGCATGGCAACCGTCTGAGACGCATAGTGTGCTGAGCTGGAACCGCGGGAACCGATCATTAAACCATGAAAGCTTCTTGAAATCAGTCACTTTCATGTCGGGCTGATCAGTGAGGAGACACAGTTCTTGTGTCATGTTGAATCTAATAGTGACCTGTCTGCAGTTGCTTTGGCTATGCATCATTTCACATCCGTTTTTTCATCATTTGCATTCCCCAGTGAATTTGATTGATTCCACAGGTACTGCTTTACATTTAAGACAAACATAAGCTTGTCATAAATTAACACATTCTTATTAGGGCTATTGTATGCTGGATAAGTGGCAGAAAGTGAAAAATGATGTGCAAAAATTGCCCAAAAAAAACATTAATATGTAAACAAATTACATTTAAGGCAAATATTATTAAGCTTGTCATAAATTAACACATTCTTATTAGGGCTATTGTATGCTGGATAAGTCGCAGAAAGTGAAAAATGATGTGCAAAAATTGCCCAAAAAAAACATTAATGTGTAAACAAATTAAGGAAAAACTGCAGAAATCACTGGTACATAGCATTGCTTTTTTTCATTATTTTTTCCAAAAAGGAGTCAAATCTTCAGCCATCACAATAATCACTGTAAGGTGGTCTATCTTGCTTCACAACTTCTTTATTATTTCTCCATTATCCGCTGGGGAGTTCAAGGTTAAGCGAGAGAGAGTTCAATGTCCCGCGGGAGCACCAGACCTGTATGAATCTAACCATTATGTTGATATACACACGGGCATTGTGGTGATCTTCTACTCTCGCTGTCTAGCCACAGCATTGACGAGCCATCAATAAATCCCCCCTAAACAAGTGGTGTTTTGACTCTGGCCTGTGTTTGGTTCAAATGGATGCCCAGCCATGAAGTTCATCCCTGGGACACTGGGCCAGTATTGTCAATTTCCTGACTGCTTGAAGACACAGTGCTCCCATAACTTAGGGTTTAAACAGCCCCGCTCTTAAACTTCGTTGTGGCTGAACCATATTTAACCCTTCAGTGTCGGACCACCCGCTACGGCCTGGAGCTGTGGCAGCCCCCTTCACCCACAGACCCCGCCAACGGCCCAGCCAGATATGATGCAGTGCCATAGCGCGCCCAGACAGCCGGCACAATTTATTCTCCTTCCTTAGGACATAAACATCTTTTGAAGATGCGTTGTGTGCTCGGCTCACAAAGGCAACACTGGGCCGACGTTTCAGGGCAGCAGGATCAATGGCTCTGGGGTTGAGATGCTGACTTTTGGGAATGTTATATGCAGAACCACCCTTTGGCCTTTCCCCTTCCCTTCCCTTTCCCAAGGCTGTCCCCAATGCTCTCCTTCTAAAGGACACTTGTTGTTCAGCATTAACTTCCAAGGAAAATTGGAAGTTAATGCGGGGGGTGGGGGGGGGCATTTAGACAGTTCTCTGCAAAGCGACTTACATTTAATAGTTATTTTATATGTATGTCATCAAGGAGCAAGAAGGGGTTCAGCTTGTTGAGGTCAGGCTGCTGATAATGAACCTTCCAGCTTCATGTCAGAGGTCATAATTACAACCCCTTTCCTTTAAAAAAATCCTGTTTGTTAATCTAGTACACAAGTTAAACACGACTCCCAACCTGCCCCCCTCTAGGGTAGAGTGAGGGGTGCGACCAGGTCAGAGCACTTCACATGTAGACTCTCTTCAGTCGAAAGCCACTGTTAGACGTTGTGGCTTTCGAGCTCTCTCTGAGCCCTGTGCAGAGAGCAGTTTTCTCCATCTCTCTTCTCTAGTCAATCCTGAGGTCGGGAACCACGGATCGGGACGTGTGTTCGATGACGTGGTGTCTTTGTCTTCCCTCCCCTTGTCTTCCGCCCTGTCTTTGTGTCTCTCTCTCGCCAGCCTCTCTTCAGTGTCTCTCTCCCCTGCGCTGACCTCTCCCTGATGGGGAGGCACTCAGCGATCCCAGAGGACCAGTGGCTGCTCAGGACAATCCCCAGTGGGTTAATAATTACTGTGACCCCCGATCCCGGCACAGCCAGGCCCGGGAGGCGGTCCGACGCGGCCCGCTGATGAATGAACCCACCAGGGCGTGGGGCGGCTCCTGTTTGTTTGCAATGTGAAGGGATTGGATTGAATTGTTTTTCATATATATATATGTCTTCCATTATACTGTGTCCTAAATGTACTGTTGCTTTAAGGTATGGCGGTTCAACAGGCCACGGGATCAGGGGGAGGGACGCCTGGATGCGATGGTTTCATAAGTCACTTGTGTGTAAGCATGTGGAACCAGATTGTATCCCAGTCTGAGGAATTGGTTTTGAATTAGTCCCGTTTAAATAGGTATACATCACTACATGCAAATGTTAGACACAAATGTGTGTGTGTGTGTGTGTGTGTGTGTGTGTGTGTGTGTGTGTGTGTGTGTGTGTGTGTGTGTGTGTGTGTGTGCGTGTGTGTGTGTGTGTGTTCCTGTGTGTTTACGGTCAGTGTGTGTGTGTGTGGCAGATTTTGTAAATGTGTGCATATGCCTGATAGACACACAATAAAATGACTTTAAGAACAGAAAAGAGTAGGAGAGAGAAAGAGGAAACAAGAGAAGAAATGTGGAACTAGTCAGGCAGGGCAGCAGACAGAGATCAGACGGCAAGAGAGAGAGACAGGGACACACAGTGATTGACCAATAGAAAGATAAAGAGTTTATGGGACGGACTAAAGATAGAAAGAATGTGAGTGAGAGAGTGAAAGACAGACAGTGAGAGAGAGATAGTGAGAGACAGACAGTAGGTGCATTCCATCCCCCTGATTTTATGCAAACTTTTAACTATCGAATCAGTAAACGGCGATGGAAACACCAAAATTTGCATTAAAAATCTCTAATTCGCAAAAAGGTTTATCCGCTCGCTTGAGGTGGTTTTTGAGAAATGCGAAAGAGAGTAAATTCGCAAAATGGGAGATGGAAACACACTTTTCGAAACAGCTGTGACGTAGCGAACTTTGAAACACACAGGACTAATGCTGCGTTTTAATATCCATCCGTCTCAGTGGTCCGAGGACGTTGCCTAGCGACACGCACAACACGCCCCTTTTCCTCGGACGGCGAACACGCCATCTCGTTGAACTCAGTGGTGGCCGAGCAAAATTCCGAGACAGAATTCAAGATGGCTGCGCCCATTGTGACTTGAAGTATGAACTGTTTTCATTGTGCTTGGACCGCTTTGGTGGTTTAAATGGCAATTTCAATCACTCGTATTACTGCAATACCTTACTGCATCCGTATCTCTGCCTATGGCCTATAGGCTACTTATTTTGGAGCGCCTGGTCCTCTGCCAATGCTAACGCGACAACAGCTTTCCGGGTGCGTCCATGTTTTCCTCCAACAAATAATAAAACGCTTGAAGTGTGGGCGTGGCATCAGATCCGAGATCCGAGTCGGTTCGCAGAGAATACTCGTACGCAGCATGACAGTCTTTCCGATTTCCGCATAACGACCGGCCATAGCAACCTGCCGTCATCGACGTGTAACGTCATCACCCTATTGTGCTCTCCCATACGTAAGGCACTCGACGTCGTCCTCGTATTTCCCTTGCTACCGCTTTGTACATTGTAATTTCTCTAATTCTTCGTCTACGGATTGAAGTTAAAATAACCAATGATAATTTCACTGAAAGAACAGTTATGACTTGCCCAAGGGAAACAATTGCTGCTGAATTCCTCTCTCCATGTTTGTTGTTTTTTGTTACTCTTCTCTATTGGCGGACTAACCACTTTTTGTTACATTTGTTACAGCTTTTCTATTTCTACCATTTATTACAGCCACGTGTCGGCATACATTTTTGCCTACAGCGCCACCTCCAGGCAGAACTAGGGTAGTTACCCGCTCCAACCACTTGATGGAAACGCACCTAATTCGCATTACTTTTTTGCGACCTTTCTAAAGATTCGCATCACCTTTTAGATGGAAACGCAGCTAGTGAGAGACAGACATTGAGTGATAGACAGTGAGAGACAGACAGTGAGACGTATTGGTTTTGAATTTGTGTTTGTATGTGTGTGGTGTGTGTGTGTGTGTGTGTGTGTGTGTGTATGTGTGTGTGTGTGTGTGTGTGTGTGTGTGTGTGTGTGTGTGTGTGTGTGTGTGTGTGTGTGTGTGTGTGTGTGTGTGTGTGTGTGTGTGTGTGTGTGTGTGTGTCCGGTTGCATGTGTGTATGTGCATGTGCGTATGTGTGTGTGCAATGTGCATGTGTGTGCATGTGTGCAGCGAGGCAGTTAGACAGAGAGACAGAGCGAGGGAGCAGGAGAGAGAGAGAGAGAGAGAGAGAGAGAGAGAGAGAGAGAGAGAGAGAGGGGGGAGAGAGAGAGAGAGAGAGAGGAGAGAGAGAGAGAGAGAGAGAGAGAGAGAGAGAGAGAGAGAGAGAGAGAGGGAGAGAGAGAGAGAGAGAGAGAGAGGGGCAGAGAGAGGGGGAGAGAGAGAGAGAGAGAGAGAGAGAGAGAGAGAGAGAGAGGAGAGAGAGAGAGAGAGAGAGAGAGAGAGAGAGAGAGGGGCAGAGAGGCAGAGGCCAGGGCTTTTCTCAGGGATGGACATTACTAATATTCCGTTGACAATGGGAGCACTGAGATCAGAGGGAGCTGCTCCATTGTCCCCCCCTCACCTCCTACTGACACCAGCGCATCCGGTGAGGGGGATGGGGGAGAATGACAGAGCATAACCTGTCCCGGCAGCCCGGCCCGCTCTTTACAACCAGGCTGACCTGTTTGTCCTCCGCCCGCTTCTTTTAAGTGGCCGCTGCACAAGGGCGCGGGATGGGTAGTGCAGGGTGTGCAGGGTGGTGCAGGGTGGTGCAGGGGGGTGCAGGGTGGTGCAGGGTGGTGCAGGGTGGTGCAGGGGGGTGCAGGGTGGTGCAGGATGGTGCAGGGTGGTGCAGGGTGGTGCAGGGTGGTGCATGGGGGTGCAGGGGGTGAGGTGTGCAGGGTGGTGCAGATGGGGGGTGGTGCAGGGTGGTGCAGGGTGGTGCAGGGTGGTGCATGGGGGTGCTGACACTCTTTATATTACAGCTCACAGTCAAACAGCGGGGAGATGTTTCAAAGCATCCTCTTGAAGAACTTGTCCTTGAACAATGTTTTTGTTCCTCGATTGGTAACTTATAGTTTTTGGCTTTACTGTGTTGTAGAAATAGTGTTCAAACCATTCTTTATGAGTTGTACGGTATAAGGCGCAGGAGAGGCTGCACATGAAATGTTTTGTGTTGTTTTAAATATCAATCATACAAATATTGCACACTGACATGAAAAGCATTTGGAGCAGTCTTACAACGTAATGAATGTATGCAGACCTCAACGTGTTTATTTGACCATGATAACAGGAGTTAGATATCGCCTAGCAATGATTAATTCCAGGAAATAACTTTCTAACTGTGTGGTTACGGCCGGGGTTTGTTGTTTGGCTTTAGACTGACTGCTGGTTAGGTTTGCATCACAGTTTGATAAAAAGGGGACACAGACACATGCACATGAGTGTGTGTGTGTGTGTGTGTGTGTGTGTGTGTGTGTGTGTGTGTGTCTGTTTATGTGTGTGTGTGTGTGTGTGTGTGTGTGTGTGTGTGTGTGTGTGTGTGTGTGTGTGTGTGTGTGTGTGTGTGTGTGTGTGTGTGTGTGTGTGTATGTGAGTGTATGTGAGTGATTATGAGCTGTATGTCTGTATGTGTGTGTATGTGTGTCTGTGTGTGTGCACATGTGCGTGTGTGCGTGCACGTGTGTATATAAATGATTTATTACGCATCCGTAAATTCCTGTTTATGTGAATTTGCATGTGTTAATCAACCTTATTGTTTGTTCTTTATCTTTATTTATATGCTTGTTTGTTTGTGTGTGCGTGTGTGTTCGTGTGTGTGTGTGAGAGTGTTTGAGTGTTAGGGTTTTTGTGTGCGCATGTCAGTGTATTTGTCTGCATGTGTGTGTGTGTGTCTGTTTGTGTGTGTGTGTGTGCGTGTGGGTGATTGGGTGTGTGCGCATATGTATGTTTGTTTGTGTGTGTGTGTGTGCTCGCATGTGTGAGTGTGTGTGTGTGTGTGTGTGTGTGTGTGTGTGTGTGTGTGTGTGTGTGTGTGTGTGTGTGTGTGTGTGTGTGTGTGTGTGTGTGTTTGGGTAATTGGGTGTGTGCGCATGTGTAGTGTGTTTGTGTGTGTGTGTGTGTGTGTGCTCGCATGTGTGAGTGTGTGTGTGTGTGTGTGTGTGTGTGTGTGTGTGTGTGTGTGTGTGTGTGTGTGTGTGTGTGTGTGGGGAGGGTTGATTGTGCATGCAATGCATGCACATGTATGCGTGTTTGTGTGTCTGTGCATCCGTGCGTGCACGTCTGTGTACACGTGTGAGAGTGCACATGCGTGTGTGTGCTGTGCATGCACGTGTGCATGCGTGCATTCATGTGTTTGTGTTTGTGTGTGTGTATGTGTGTGTGTGTTTGTGTGTGTGTGCGGGCCCGGGCCCGGAGGGTATTGTGCGGGGACAGCACTGAGAGCAGGCCGGTGTCAATAGAGCAGAGGGCCAGCCGCTGACCAGAGCATCCCTCTGGTCGTTAATCATCCACACGACAGCCGCAGACAGCCTGCTGAGATGCACCACTTTCAGGAAATAGACTTACATTCTGTCCTTGACCTTTTTACGCTGTACTTTCTTCATGTTATATATATATATATATATATATATATATATATATATATATATATATATACATATATATATTTCTCTACAGATTTCATTGACTCTTATGTGTTCTTTCTTGTGATTGGACATAGTTTTTCTATGTGCATTGTGTACATTGTGTCCTCCTTTCTGACGTATGTTTCGTATGACATGTGATTGGCTCATTGATCGGGCGGACAGCTCCTTCCGATGATGTAACCCCTCCACCTCAAAGGGCA
>NC_082396.1:15868736-15876236 GCF_031168955.1 Gadus macrocephalus | reverse complement strand
TGTGTGTGTGTGTGTGTGTGTGTGTGTGATGTGTGTGTGTGTGTGTGTGTGTGTGTGTGTGTGATTGTGCGTTTGTGTGTGTGCGAGGTGTGTATGTTTTGTGTGTGTGTGTGTGTGTGTGTGCGTGCGCGTCTCAGTAATAAACCTCAAGTGTGTTTAGTAACAGGTGTCCGTTCGATGGAAAACCAGTTGTCAAGCCTTAAAAAAATAGCTCTAAATTGTTCTGTTGGTTAGTCGAGTTTAGTCATGAATCACATTTTATTCAGTTTTCTAAAGCAGAAATTAACTAATTATTTTGCTACTTCTACAATAGCCAAAATTAGACGTTATAAACACATTTTTTTCACATCGATTTTCTTTTTTGTCATAAATCACAGTATTTTTGTCATAAATCACAGTTTAGTCATTAATCACAGTATTTATTCAGTTTTTCCCAAAGCCAAAATTAACTACGTATTTGCTACTTCTACAATAGCCAAAATTAAACGTTATAAACACATCAGTTTTTTTTATTGTTGGTTTTTGGTTTGATTTTTATATTTAGTTATTGCTTTACATTTCTTCATCTGTTGTAGATTTTATTTGTTGTTGGTTTATTTATGGTTCCCTAATTGCTCCAAGTAAGACATTTTCATCTAAAAGTTGATTTTACTCTTCCTTTCATGCTGTTGCATTGGCAACTTTCAATTAAAATCACATCACGTCTGTGATTTTGTGTGGCTTTTGTGTGTTTCTGTCTGGAAACCAGGAATACATCTGTAGTAGACTGTAGCCCATTCAGTCGAAGGAACAAGCCCCCTTAAGGATTAAGCATATTTACAAAGCGGTGAAGTAATACACACACACACACAGACCCACACACACATACCCACACCACACACACACACACACACACACACACACACACACACACACACATACACACACGCGCGCGCACACACACACACACACACACACACACACACACACACACACACACACACACACACACACACACACACACACACAGATACACGTACACAAACATACACACACACACACACACACACACACATACATACACATACACACACACACACACACACACACACACACACACACATACACACACACACACACACACACACACACACACACACACACACACACACACACACACATACACACACACACACACACACACACACACACACACACACACACACACACACACACACACACACACACACACACACTAAAAAACGCACATATACACACACACTAAAAACGCACACACACACACACACACACACACACACACACACACACACACACACACACACACACACACACACACACACACACACACACACACACACCTCTCTCTCTGTCTCTCTCTCTCTCTCTCTCTCTCTCTCTCTCTCTCTCTCTCTCTCTCTCTCTCTCTCTCTCTCTCTCACCCTCTCTCTCTCTCTCTCTCTCTCTCTCTCTCTCTCTCCTCTCTCTCTCTCTCTCTCTCTCTCTCTCTCTCCTTCTCTCTCTCTCTCTCTCTCTCTCTCTCTCTCTCTCTCTCTCTCTCTCTCTCAACCTCGGTGATCCGGTGCCAGTCTCTGCCTCGCCGAGTTCCTAATTAGGAAGAATTAAGAAGTATTTCTCGACCCATTGAAGAGTCCATTTCCTTTGAAAGCAGTGCATAATAAACCTTAGGTAATTACCCCAACTCATGACTATTAACTAGACAACACCCCCACCACCCCCTCACTGTAAGATGGTTAAATGGACGGGGCCATTGCTATTTACGTCCCATCTGGCCAACTGCAAGGAACACACAACCGTCACCGTCCGCATTCTCATTCCTAAAGACAAAAAGAAAGTTTAGTTTAAATGAACTCATTCTCCCCCCTTTCAGTTTTCCCTCGCAAAATGTAGGCAAAACGGTATAAAAGCAAACATGGAGCTCGCTAAGAGTTACAAAGGGGCTCTTTTTTTCCGCTGTTGGATATGTCGTCCTGCTCATTTACATGCGCTGAGAATAAGGAGGGATCAGAATAATCTACTGCGTTTAGGAGCCTGTAATCCGCCGCCCGGCTCTGATGTGCTTTCCCCTCCCCTGGTCCCCCGATGAACAATTAACGTGTAATCTCGACAAACATCCATTCTGTTAGCGCGCGAGGTATCAGCAGCGAGATCAGACGGCCCGGGCCCCTGGGGGGCCCCGCCGCAAACACCGCTCTGCGCTCCCCAGACGGATCACATGCGGTTCAACCGATCCCTTTATTTATTTGTGTATTTATTTATTTATTTATTTATTTGTCATAAGCTATCGCTTACTAAATGAGTTTCGTTTCATTTACAAAATGCACGCATTGTGTGGACTCGTGGTCCCCCAGGACCGGTTTAACCAGTACAACTTTGTCATGGAGATCAGAACCAGGACTGGGACTCAGACGGCAGAACCCTGCTGGTAAAATATATTTCCCGGTTGGTGAACATTAGAAAGACCAGTTGGACCGAAGCCTTTTATTGTTTGGGTAGTTTACCCCAAAATAATACACAAAATTCATTATTTGAATCTATAACTATTTATTTTCAATAGGCCTTAGCCTATATCATAAACACTATTATCGCTGTTATCATCAACACTAATATAAATCATTGCATTTAATTTGCTAATATCCGTTATATTTTTCAAATTTAAATCATGCAAGTTTGATTCAAAACGACAAAAACAAAACAGGCAATCGTAATTGAGTCACATTGGAAAACCCTGTGAATATATTATGAATGACTAAATGTTTACTGTATTCATTGGTGAACATAAATAGGCAAACCATATTAATGTGATATTTACAACTGCGGGATTCTAATGTTAATTCGAAATTGTAAATTATTCGGTTTAGTTATAGTTGACCATTATTACAAATAAAGATATGATATTTACAATAACTATTATAGTAGCCTATATAAGATAAATTAGGCTATAGAGAAATAATTTCTGTATTACCATTAAATGACTTCTGACTTTTCTTGAAACTTTCTTAAATTACTCAATTCAATGAACCTGAAATTAAATCTAACCAGAAACGTGAGATGATACATGCGTGTGTAGGATTATTTCTGTTTTATTGAAACTCCTTCCATGCTGGGAGATAATAAATATTTGAATCAATCAACAATGTACAAAAATATAGACACGGGTACCAGGTCCCTGTACACAACAAGTTCTGCTCGACAAAAACAAGAAAACAGAAACACTATCATGCTGTTTTGTAAGGGATTTTATCGTCATCACTACGATATTAATCATTATTAATAATCAATAATGTCGACATTGATAGTACAGATATAATAACATTGCACTATATTTAAAGCATACACCTCATGTTCTGTAATCAGTGTTGAGCGGATGCGTGACTGGTCTCCACATAATAATAATAATGTGATGATGCTCATAATGATGTGATGCTGCTCACACACCGTCTGAACTCCTTGGTACAAGGCACGAGAGTATTCAATCCGAGAATACAAAAGATAATAATTCTAACTCATATCCATGCGGGTTTTATTCAGCTGACTGAGCTGAGCCTGTAGGCGAAATAAAATGTCAAGCGTTGTTGCAAGACACAAATATTTACATCGACTTGGAAATGAACATTGTATTTTTTTGAAGTCCTTGCTACAAGGAGGTAAAATCAACTTTTGTCATATACGCCAAATAATAATAGTAATACAGACAAAACAACGCATGCACCGGTAAGGCCATATGTAGCTGTCGTCATGCCCACTACTCTCTGTTTACACTATTTACACTCAGCATCCCTCAGCCTCAGCACCGCCGCTGCAGTCACTTCATCCGCTCGTCTTTGCCGTCCCCGCCGGAGAGTCTCGTGAGCCCGGCGGAGGGGATGGGGAGGTGAGGGGGTGGAGGCGGGGGAGGCACTTGGCAGATGGGGCACGGACAGGGTAGCCCGGCCCAGTGTTGGAAGCCCGTGCCCAGTTGCAGAGCCGGGGGTGCGGGGCCGCTCTTCATCAGGGAGTGGGGCGTCCGGATCGACGTGAGTCCCGGCAGCGCGCCCGACAAAGTGGACGTCGTGCTCGAGGACAGCGCGCCCCCGAGGAGCGGGTGATGCACCACCGGGTGCGCAGGGCCGCCGCTGCCCGGGTGTCCCACACCGCCGCCGGGGGGCGCGTGCGTCACGGTCCCGCAGTGGAAGGCCGAGTGATGCCCGCCGTAAATCTCCCCAACGAGCCGCTTCATCTCGTCAGGGAGCTGTTGAGCATCAGGATGTAGTTCCGCGCCAGCAGCAGCGTGGCGATCTTGGACAGCTTGCGCACCGAGGGCCCGTGCGCGTAGGGCATCACCTCGCGCAGGCCGTCCATGGCTCCAGGTTGAGGTCGTGCATGCGCTTCCTCTCGCGCCCGTTGATCTTAAGGCGGAGCTGCTGGATCTCCTGCTCCGTCACCTGCTTCTTCAGCTTGTACTTGGCGGCCGCGGTCGCCGGAGCGCGAGGACAGGTGCTGCTCCATCTCGGCCAGCTTGTGCCGTAGCTCGCTGCTCTGCGTGGACGAGGAAACGGAGCCCATGAGGTGGTGGTGGTGGTGCTGCAGGAACATGCCGTCCATGTCCGGGGACGAGGCTCTGCTGCTCGAGCTGGAGTCCGAGTGCATCTTGCAGGAGGATGAGTTGCGCGCTCTCGGAAGTTTTGTGCAGGAGGTCGCGTCGCCTCTCTCTCTCTCTCTCTCTCTCTCTCTCTCTCTCTCTCTCTCTCCTCGTCTCTCTCCTCTCTTCTCTCTCTCTCTCTCTCTCTCTCTCTCCCTCTCTCCCTCTCTCCCTCTTTTTTCTCGCTCGCTTACTTCACTCGGTGACTTTAAGTCTCTCTGGTTCTCCAACCTGGAACCCAACGTCGTGTGTGGAGTTTGTCCTGCAGGCTTCGCGTCCGCACAGTGCGTGGCCCGTGTGTCGCCGAGTTACCCGTGTCCCGGGTCTGTCTGAGGCAGGGTGACAGGTTGCCAGTATTTATAGGGACGACACGAGAGAGATGGCTTGGACAAAAGCGCCTCTGCTATTCATGTACGCCCGGCTGGGACGGTGACGCGTGAAGGGGCGGTTTATGCTCTGACGGTCTTTTAGTGACCATTCACTGCCATTGTCATCCCACCGTCGCCCCCCCCCCCCCCCCCCCCCACCCCCCCTCTCTCCACTCTCTCTCTTCTCTCACTCTCTCTCTCTCTCTCTTCTCTCTCTCTCTCTCTCTCTCTCTCTCTCTCTCATCTCTCTCTCTCTCTCTCTCTCCTCTCTCTCTCTTCTCTCTCTCTCTCTCTCGTCTCTCTCGTTCCTCTCTCCTCTTTTCTCTGTCTTTCTCCTCCTAATTTTTTCCAATCTATCCTCTCTTCTATTTCCACATCTCCCTCACAAATCTCCTCTCCCCTCTTCTCCTCTTCTCTTCTTTCTTTCTGCTCCTCTCTTCTCCGCTTTTTTCTCTATTTTTCTCCTCTCCTCATCTCTTATTTTCTTTTCTCCTAAGCCAATCTTCTCCCTTCAGTGATCCAGTCATATAACTCTTCTAACTGCATTTCCCGGGTAAACGCTTTTTTAAGGCTTGTTTTGATCCGTTTTTTCCGTCTTCATCATGTTATGTCTCCTGCTGTTTAAGTATGCTTTGGGACTGGGTTCAGTCTTACAATGCTGAGAATTATTCTATAGGTATTTAAATTTGTTTGGTCTAATAACACCTGAATTACATGCAAACAATTACTCATTCAATTGTAGTCTATGCAAAACTATAACAAACCATGATGCAACATTTAAATTAGATAGTTTCATATCCACAGCTACCTGGTCTGTGCTCCAGTCCAGTCTAACTGGTCTGTAGTCTACTACCTGGTCTGTAGTCTACTACCTGGTCTGTAGTCTACTACCTGGTCTGTAGTCTACTATGGTCTGTGGTCTACTATGGTCTGTGCTCCCGTCCAGTCTACCTGGTCTGTAGTCTACTACCTGGTCTGTAGTCTACTACCTGGTCTGTAGGCTACTATGGTCTGTGCTGCAGTCTACTACCTGGTCTGTGCTGCAGTCTACCTGGTCTGTTGTCTACTACCTGGTCTGTAGTCAACTACCTGGTCTGTAGTCTACTACCTGGTCTGTGTTGCAGTCTACTACCTGGTCTATAGTCTACTACCTGGTCTGTAGTCTACCACCTGGTCTGTGCTGTAGTCTACTACCTGGTCTGTAGTCTACTACCTGGTCTGTAGTCTACTACCTGGTCTGTAGTATACTACCTGGTCTGTGCTGCAGTCTACTACCTGGTCTGTAGTCTACTTCCAGGTCTGGACTGGAATACGTTAGACTGCACTAACAATTTAAGTATTCACCAGAACGTGGCCTGAGCGAGGGGAGGAGCGGGAGGAGGAGTGGCCTTCCCGCGGAGTGTGTTAGCCGCGGGGGCTCGGCCTCCGCTGAGCCCGAGCTAACGGCTCTACTTAGATACATAGCACTCTGCCTGCCATATGGCACCACGTGGGCGCCCCGATTTACCGCCGTGTTTCATCTCGGGAGTTTTATAAAACTTCACATTTGATTGATTAGAAGTGTATGACGAGTCTTATTGGCTCAACTAAAAACAATTAAAAAAATATGCATGGAGTAAATAGGCCTCCATTAATTGTATTACTATTATAAGTAAATACAACATATACATGCATTATTTTATTATTATCGTTATTGTTATGATTATAAAAATAAATAATAATAATAATCAATAACAAAAATCCTATACAAATAACCAACAATATAGTACAAAGAAGCCTACACGTCTATATATTAGTTATATAACATAGGCCTATAATAATATAACAAATTACAAATTACAATTTACAACCAATAATAATTATGACAATAATTATAATCATAATCATAATAATTATAATACTGATAATAAAAAATGTTGATAGGAAAAAATCATATGAAATCAAACACTAAAGGCCAAAAATAATAATTAATATATAACATGAATGAACGAATCTGAGTGAATAAATAAGTAAATAAATACATAATTAAATGAAAACAATTGCAAAAAACAAAAACATGACATTCATCATAATTAGTTCAAAAATACCATCTGACTCCTCAGAATAAAGTCGTATTCACCATAGGAAGGTTCACGTGGCTGTGAAGAGGTATTTTCAGGTGAAGAGATGAAATGGCCTGACGCAGGGCCAGTATTGGTCACTTGAGGACGAACCTCAAGCACTCCCTCTTTTTCCTCACCTTCCAACTTTTCCTCCTCATCCTCCATCCTATCCTTCCATCCATCCATCCATCCATCCATCCATCCATCCATCCATCCATCCATCCATCCATCCATCCATCCATCCATCCATCCATCCATCCATCCATCCATCCATCCATCCATCCATCCATCCATCCATCCATCCATCCATCCATCCATCCATCCATCCCATCCATCCATCCATCCATCCATCCCCCCTATATTTTTAAAACACAACAATCAAACATCTCCA
>NC_082396.1:15811236-15858736 GCF_031168955.1 Gadus macrocephalus | reverse complement strand
CACAAACTTGCTGTCTCAACAAATCCATAAGGTTTTGAAAGATATGACAACAGAGGCCATTAATATGTTTATTTACTATTCCCAGACCTGTTGAAGACATTTTTGACATTTTTTTAATATTATTTTAGTACATATTTACTTAGCAATCCTGGAAACATTGATGATATTCATCATCATTCATTATGAAGTAACACAAAACGCTTATTTTTTCAATTGTTAACAGAAAATATTTTATTTCCCAAATGTAGGCTTACCAGCTATTTCATGCAGCACTCTCGCACTTAAATATATGTAAACAAAAATGTAAAACCACGTTGAACCAACCTCCAGAGCTCTTACTGTAACTCATAACTAATGTCTATTAAAATTGTGCCCCTTACCAATCCTAGGGTTCCTAAACATGCTCACAGTGAGGACTCTTTCATTTTACTTCTGCTTTTGACTATACATGTTTGATATGTTGGATCTGTTTGATATGTGTATCATACAGAGAAAATTCTAAGTATTTATAATTTGTGGTCATCGTTTTTTTTAACAGCCTCTTTAGTTTTTGTAAAGGAACATGAAGATCATAATATATTCAGAAATAAATATATATAAATCACATAAATATTTAAATTAATTAACATCGATTTCCACGTCATCGATTCCAAGATTTCCTGCAATGTTCTCAATGCCAAATAAACCAAAATGTCTCTGTTCCTCAGACCCCTTGTTAATGCAGCTCAGCGATGCGTGCTTGCAATGCAAGGCGGTTTGTGTGAGCGAGTGCTTAAATGTGTTTTTAAGTGGCCCTGTGTGTATATGTCTTGTACCGAAAGAATACACTGTAGGAAGTAAAATTGCAAGAACCCCACAAGACGTTTGTTCTATGTTCAGTACGTAAGGCGCAGGCAGCTCAAGTAACTGCTTTATATACCCGATGGAAACATGGCCTGTTGTTCAGAGCGTAGCAGTCTATATACTCTCCCAAGGCATTTGTATTACGATGATATTATAATGTAAAGAAATCACAAATATAGTAGTGTTTACTACACTCGAAGCATTATGGAACACAAGGATAAATGTAAAATGGACATCTGGAAAATGTTTCTGACTAAGAGTTTATGGAATATACGCTAATTGGTTACCGTCTGGAGACTTTAAAGTGATACAGAAACTCTTGCAAGAATGTTACCACGTAGTCTTTCATCCCTGAATATATAGTGAACGTGTGTCTGTGCCTTAGGTTACTCCATAGGGCCTGTAGAAATAATCTCCCCTGCAATGCCTGGTTTAAGGAGCATCCTAGTCCAGGTTTATCCGTCTTGAGACGACAGAAGAGCACAGTAGACTGCAGTCGAATCTGAATCAATGGCAGATTTAATTTCTCTGGGAGGTTTTCCAAACCACTAAACAACAAAAGAAAGAAGGTTGTGAAAGAGCCTCAATTACGTTTCCATAAGTCCACATCGAATTGAGCGTTACGCCTTTAAACGTCTAATGTACAATCTCCTCCAACCTGAGTTTGGTCAGTTCTCCTGGCTTCTCCCATCTGCTGGAGCTCAGCTAGGGATCCATGGACCTGCAGCATCAGAAGCAACAAGGTATTGGTCAGGGTCATAGAACCAATATTGGGACTGCAGGTGAGCTCCAAAGCAGGGGCTTGTCAGGGACCGAGACCCAGTGATGGGGACGGCGGGTGGGCTCCACAGAAGGGGCTGGTATCGGGGTTCTTCCAGGGTTCCTGAGGTCTCCCCCTCGCCATCCGAGATAGCTGGTTCCATGAACTCCTCTGTGAGAAACATTGTTCTGATGACGTTACTAGGTCCCTCCCAATTTGTTTCTGCTTATCTTTCTGTTTCTTGCTGCAGCTCAAGCATGTCAGGTTTATCCCCACGGTTAGGTCAATGACTAATCATCCATAATGCTTTTCGTGGGCCAATTTACGTCAAAATGTATCCTTTGTTTGATGGAGTCTTAACCGAATGTATTGTCAATTCCAACAACAACAACAACAAAGCTTTTTGGTTTCATGTCCAAGGTTCACCACAGCTTAGTGTAAACAACATTACCTTGATGGTTCGTAGTGTAAAGAAAGGCTTTAACTGGCCTCCACGTCAGGTGCACGTTGGGTGGGGCCGACGACAGTGATTTACAAGACGGGATGGGGAAGTCAGTGGCCTGATTTTTAATCTCCGTTAGCGAATAAACATGCGCCATTAGAGCTCAACAGAACCATTTTATGAACAAAGACAACCAAAGAGAATTGCTATCCAATGTGCGTTTTCTTTTTTTCTACACAATATACAGTAGGACCGGGCCCTACCATTAGTATCACAAATAAGTAATAATTTGCTAATGACAACATTATGTTGAGTCAGTTTAGGGGCAATCAAATTGAGTGATATTTACATATGCCTAATGAATCACCGCGCGTGGCAGTTTGAGCGAACCCTAATGAATATTCATCCGCGCATTCTCCCCCTGCGCACTGCAGTTTATAAACTGAATTATGGTTGATTTGCCCTTTTAAAAATGAACATGAGCGCATCTCCCACAAGGAGGAGCCGAACAATAACGGCTGATTATAAAAAGTGTTTTAGTGCTAAGCTGACGGTACGGAGACTGCAGCAGGTTGGTGTATAGACCCAGGCTCCTTCAATAAGGAGAGAGTGTTGGCCCGAAATCTGCAGCTTTGCTCTCTGTCACAGACAGGTCCGCCCCGCTGTCGCTGTCACATCCTTTAAGAAGGAACCGGTTTGTCTCCGGGTCGGGACATCTCTCTGATAATCAGAATCAGAATCAGAGTTACTTATATTACGTCTTATTTCAAAGTAGGCCTACACAAGAGTGAAATTCTTAGGCTTGATTCCTCAACAGCCACATATCAGCAACAATACAAGATAGAGTAAATAAAGATAAGAAAAAAAATATATGTTAAAAATAAGTAGGCCTAGCAGCATAGATCATAGTAATAAATATGAATCAAATAAAACAAAGTAAGTAATGATAAGATAAACTAAAACATAATAAGTATGGCAATAATAAGTAATGAGGTGTTTGCGTCGGGCTGACCTCTCAGGTGCGGGGTCAACAGGCGGCATCAGTGTGCATTCACAAAGACGCTTGAGGAGAAAAGGCTGCACGTTATCATGCAGATCAGAAACACTTTAACAGGTGTCATCACACGCATCGCAAGCACCCGCAACCACGATCGCTGGATTCGTGCACTGCAGACTCAGACTATTAACCATATTAAAACGATATCCAAAATATCGCTGGCATCTAAAGATCCGGTATGAAATTTAAAATATTAAATTATTGGGGAAGTTTGGAAACCACACCACCGCACGAATAGGCTCGTAGGCCCATTCGTTGCAAACCAAACTGGATTGTGCCTTACATTTATTAAGTATCATAAACTTGGGTAATGCCATTTAACCATTTAATTTTCTTGATCAAGTCATTTATTTCCAGCGGCCTGTTGAGTGAATGGTTTCCTTGCGGCTGCGGCTTCCTACGCTACAATAAAAATGAATTTTACACTGTGACTTGAGTATCTTCTGCCATCTAGCGGTTATGTTTAGTACAATACGTCGCACACATATCGGTGAGTGCAGTATGTGCAGTTTGGAATGCTACGGCATATCGTGCATTTATATGTGGTCAATAAATAAATAAAAGTGTGTAGTCAGAAGGATTCAGGGTAATAACTAGCCTATCAAAAACATATATATCTTAAGCTGGAGGACGTGCGTCCAGCCTGCTCCTGTTTATTCGCCCGTGTGGGCGATTCCAGTGGAAGCGGAAGACGCCAGGGTGAAATCTTGCCCAATCTGGCAACATTTGCGGCCGCCCTCTATTCGCTACTGGACGGAAGTAATTTGGGATTCAGGAAAAGATGAAACTGCGATGCGACGTTTCTTGGTCCAATAATAACAATATACTATTGAATAATCGAGCCAAACGAAGAAGTTCCGCTTTCTTGTAACTCGCTTGTGTATGACATGTGTTATGTAAAAATGGCTTTGAGTATGGAATGTAAAACGTGTATATTCCTCTTTTCATTGTTGCTACGTCCCGGATCTGCTTTTGGTAAGTAAGTGGTCACAGACCACAGGAAGGGTGGAGAAGGGACGCGTGTGTTTGTTTAGTCATGTTTTAGACAGGGCAACTACCGCATAGAGCACAGCCTCGTCCATTGGCCGTGTCCGCCGATTATTTCGGTATTCTCTAAATGCTGTTTTATTAATAGGCCTACTACTAACCGCTCTGGGCCTTCGTCGAGGTGGCCAGTTTTCACCATGTGGATATAGAAACACCTATGAACAGCAGGTCTGGAAAGCATTGGGAATAATCATTAAGTGTCAGAAATATTTAACCTTTTAAGCCCTTTGAGACTGTAATGGGGATTAAGGGCTATACATATAAAATTGCATTGAATTGTAATATCTGCAGTGAATTATTTGAATAGTTTGCGGTTCACTCTTGCAAAAGTGATGCAAAGTGATGGTGTTGGCCTGCACACTGTAACTAAACACAACGCATGGAAGAGGGATGTTTGGTCATTGATTGGCCCTGGTTTTTGTGTAATTTCTCTTCCGTAAAGTAATAACGATTTCCACCAATAATCTATTTATAATCCAAAGCAGTAATGATAGTTACCTATTTGGAAACCATTTGAAAATCCTCCCACTAATGTCACTCACTACAGCACTTCAATGATAAAGCTTTATTGTCAAAGAATGCCTTTTTCCAACATGCATGGTATTTTAATTGGACTGTGTGGTAGTTTGGGTTGAGTGAGGGCATCATTCTGCAGGACGTTGCTGATAGTTTTGAGAGCTAGTTGATGGATGTCTGGTCATGTTGATGTTTGGTAGACATGCCTTGATAGAAAAAATCAAGGTAGGATTTAAATTAGTGCTGTGCCTCTTGATAATGTTTAATGTTGTCTTTGTACTGCTCTGGCACATTTACTTAGCATTATGGTTCAATAACAAACAGACCTTGATCAAGCAAATAGTTAAAGGCACCCAGTGCAACTTTCGAGGCTTAAAAATAAACATTCAATTTCTAGTCTTTTTTACACGTAGTAAGTTTCAATAACTCCATACCATTACATACCGACATTTAAGCAGCAAAGATGAGACGTCGTTGTGTGGTGAGAACTGATACAAAATCGATAACAACAACAATGCCGCCATTTTCTTTATTTTTTGTAACCTACAATAAATAAAGCAGGCTTCCAGTCAATGGAAAAATGGCTTCTCCCCACCGGCGATTGTTGTTGTTTACGATTTTCTATCAGTTCTCACCACACAACGACGTCTCATCTTTGCTCCTTGAATGTCGATATGTAATGGTATGGAGTTATTGAAACTTACTACGTGTAAAAAAGACTAGAAATTGAATGTTTATTTTTCATTGAATGTTTACATAAAGTTGCACTGGGTGCCTTTAAGAAACAAGTCTTATTTCCCTGTCGGGATCCTTTCCAGAATATAATGGATGAAGGGAAAGTGAAAGCGCTTCATTGATAGTATCGGGACTTTCTATGACTCATACTGAGCCATTATCTTGACTGAATACTACTAAGCAATATTCTTGTCTTGTCACCCAATGTCACCCATAACCAGTGGTGTAGTCCAGGGTATACGCGGGTATACGGCGTATACCCACTTATTTTTCAGTCAGCATTGCGTATACCCACTTCTAAACCCCCCAGATGCGCACCATTCAGTAGTATCTGCAAGCGAAATCGCGCACTTTTCCCCGGTGAAGCCCACGCTACTCTGCCACTTATTGGCTAATACTCGCTGCCTTTACTGATTAGATTGGTTAACTGTAGGCATGACGACGAATGAGCCAATCGGAGGGAGAGAAAGGCGGGTCATGCCGAAGTAAATATCGCGAAAGACACATTTACTTTTACAAGTTTACTTTAAATGATCTTCTATAATAATCCGGTAAAATGAAGCGAGCTATCCAAACAAACATTTCATTTGACAATTTCAAACGTCCTCGCGAATCAATATCAGCCAGCAGCTCAGCAGTTAATGTTAGCGATCGTACACCGGTACAGTTACCGTCGACGCCCGCTCTGCCCCCCGCCCCCGTCGGAGAGGAGGCTGTTTGAGACCTGGTTGAAGAGCCATCGGGCTGCCTCTTCTGTGCGTTCTAGACAGTGCAGTGTGAAAACTCCTGCAGAAAGCAAGTCTGTCTGGAATATACTGTAGTATGATCATGGTTAGAAACCCAGTACTGGGCTCAGAGAGCATATCACAGTTGATGTGTTGTAAATGCATTTATATTTTTTCTTCGTGAACTAAATATTGTTGTTTTGTTACATATTGTTTTGTTGAATAATTTGAATGATGATGTTCAATCATCATATGATATTTATATATATATTGATATTATACATATCTAACGAGATGATTGTTGTGGAAGAGAAATAATCTAATGTTTAATCTAAGGTGAAATATGAATAAGGATGCATTGTCAAAAGTAGTATGTTATTTAAATAAGTGTTCAAAAAATTACTGAAACACCATGTTTGCCTCATCTATATTTTACATTCATGCTGGCTGCCTGTGTGACCAGTAATACCTACAAACTGCTCCTGATCAAGTCATGTTAATTTCATAATAGTGGCACACTCTGGCCCATGCTATGTGTTTTGAATCAGCTGTTCAAAGACACCGTTTCCAAAATAAATTACTGATTTGCCATGTGAGAGATAAGTGTCATTCCAGGAATAAGGAATAGTTGTCTCTCACTAGTCTGTGGGCCAGTATTTGTTTAGTCATTTCATAATCCTTCCTCCCTGAGATCAAGCAGCAGAAATGATGTGCCAATGTAAGTAAACTAAAAAGAGTAGTCCCAAATATCACTGTTTCTAAAAAAGGGTGTTTTTCTGGGCTGCGTTAAAAAAAGGGCAAACATTTAGAGTATACCCACTTCTCCAGGGACCACTACACCACTGCCCATAACACTGTCCTGTGTGTTTCATAAGACCTCCTGTATTGTGTAATACACTTTACCGAACAGTTCTGTTTTTTGACAAAGATGTTCTGAGTTGAAATGCTTCCTGTTGAATTGCACAACGCAGCATTAATACATGTTGACCTGTTGAATAATGTCCCTTGTTCATTGTCGTTGGCGTCAACGTTTGCCTGACTTCCTGCTAGAGTTGGGGTAGTGCCGTTTTATTTGGGGTAAAACTTGCGTTACATAGGCGAGGACATTGGGTGCTGCTTTCCTGGCCTTTCCACATGCGTCCCAGGCAATTTTTGATGAAGTGAGTTCAAAGAATTGTTCTTATTAATGAATAAAAACAGTCCATGTTTGTTTTAGATCTCATGGAGAAAATGTTTCACATAATGTAACACAATTTTTAAAATGTAAAAATTAATAAATTATTGTAGTTTACTTTTAACTTTCATCTGACCATCTAACCTCCAAGTGTCTCCTTTTGTATTTAGTCATGCTGGTACTGAGGAAGTAGAACCTGGTTCCGGCTGGAATAACAAGCCACTTGGGAATAGGTTTCAATGAAGTGCAAGTAAATAAGGGAAACGGATATGGTGGTCCCAGGGGCTTTTTGTTATGAACACCATGTCACCACCGTTTTCATGCGGTATCTTTCTGCCCTCTAGTGGAAATGTGTTGTTGTTAAAACCTCTAGGCTGAGGTCACCCACTCACCGTATAATGCACCATCACTCTTCAACTGTCGAAACTGTCCTCCAGTATAAAGCGGAGCAAACTTTAGGATATCTTTATCCTAAATAAATCATTGACAATACTGCAACATTTTCAAAGTGGTGTTGTATTCAAACTGATGATCCAAGAGCAAGATGGTTGCATATAGGACCCCCGTGAACAGCCTTTTTGAACATTTCTCTTTTTGTTATCGGGTTCATCATGGAAGTGTTTATTCTATATCATGATGCCATCTCACATCTCTCCCACCACAGTGCCGTCGGCCACCAACATTTCCCTGGACTGTCACAATTTTATAAACATCCTCCGCTGGGACTACAGCGACCATGCCACTCTGAAGCCCAACTTCGAAGTGACCGTCGAAATGCTAGAAAGGTGGGTGGTGTAAAAAAACTGCAACCTGTTTGGTTTTTGTTTTTGATTGATGACCAAGCAGCTGATCAAGAATCTTCCCTTGGTGCTCCAGCGCGCCAAAGCTGATCCGGGTGGACTACCCAAGCCTCCAGTGCGACCTCTCCGCCTTCAGCAATCCCGACAGCGACTACAGAGTCACGGTGACGGCCGTGGTGGGGCTGAACGAGAGTCTCCCGGCTCCGCCGGACGGTTTGACCTTCAGCTACTTCAGAAGCTCTCCGTCGGAGCAGCTATGTGAGTGATGGAGGAGTCCACGCGGCGTGGTGCAGGAAGGCTCTTGCTGAGGATCAGCTTCCACCGCGCAGGGCACTACAGCAGGGATGCTCCGATCAGGGATGCTCCGATCAGGGATGCTCCGATCAGGGATGCTCCGATCAGGGATGCTTGGATCAGGGATTCTCAGCGGGCCCCCTATGACTGACTGTCCTAGGCATGACCAGTTGAGAAGCGTTGGACCAGATGGGTGCAATAGGATGGCATATAGAGCGGTTGGTCAAACAAGTAACCAGCACTGGTTTCCCTTCTCAGGTTCATTGGACCTTCCGCCCGTCAACGTCACTTTCCAACCGGGTGTTGGAATCACGATCAGTTTCAGCCATCCTGCTGTGTTGTACGGCCAGAGGCGGTTGAACAAGCCAAAGTCCAAATTCAATTACGAAGTGGCAGTGACCGGCGACCAGGTGGGAGCTCCCTTGTTAAGCCGTGCAGTCTTTCTTCTTCTCACTCACTGTGTTTGCTGTTGTTCCTATCGTTTCACACGGCTCTTATTGACTCAACTGATTCAATAAGAGCCGTGTGAAACAATCCCAATCACACGGACCAGGCTTTAACAGCTTGGGGGGCCAAAATTGTGTTTGTTTGTTCTTGGAAAGCAAGCGCTCTGTGGCCTGGAAGCGTTCTTCAGCTCTGGGGGTCCAGGGTGCTGCGCCAAAAACTAGAAGAAAGCACTGCACATCATTGTAGGTTTAGATACAGATTGTCCATGAGGTTGCTTTTCAACGGTAATAAGGCCTGCTGCGCTTTCTTCTCGGTTTCAGTAGAACAGCCTTTCGTTTTACAGCCATTTACAGTTGTGTGATCAGCACATCAGGTCGTTCTGCTACTTTATGTGATGGTGTCTCTGAACAAGGGTCAAGTTTCTAGCTGCATCCTTCACACTGCAGCGTTGAGCCTAGGATTCTCCATGAGGGAAACCTGTGTGTGTGTGTGTGTGTGTGTGTGTGTGTGTGTGTGTGTGTGTGTGTGTGTGTGTGTGTGTGTGTGTGTGTGTGTGTGTGTGTGTGTGTGTGTGTGTGTGTGTGTGTGTGTGTGTGTGTGTGTGTGTGTGTGTGTGTGTGTGTGTGTGAGAGAGAAGAATTACAGCGGCAAATGCAAGATGGACGTGTGTGAGAAGACCATCCCAGCAGGGCTCCAGCAGGACTGTGTGAGGATCAACGGCGACTGGAACAAAATAACCGTCCTAAGCACCCAGGACTACTGCGCCCGGGCCGGCCCCGCCCCAGCCCCCGGTAAGCAGAGGGCATTCATCATACATATGGACTACTTCCTGAACATTGCTGAGTGCCCATACGATTTGAATTGCGATTCTGGTGATATTGAAATCTTGGAGCTATGCGATACCTTATTGTGTTTGGATATTCTGATCTGATGTTTGATAATATCTTTTGTGTGGCTTAATGTACTAGTTTGGGTTCTGGTCCGTTGGTGTCGGTGATTGGTTTTTGAATGAACATGGCAGGACAGGACGTATTGCAAATTGACTTCAGGCAAATAAGCTTCAGTGCCCTCTGTAGGACGATACTAGGGATGGGCAAAATGATTATTTTGCGGGAACTAGATCTTTCAATTCAGTTCACTATAACGTTTTGTTCGTTTGATTCGTTCGTTACGTCAGATTACGTCATTTTTTAGGGAATCTCACAGGTGTCTGCCCCCCTCCCCGCGAGACGTCCATGAGCATAATTTAAGCGACTTCTAGGCTCTACCCCGCGTGAAAATCGACAAGATATCCTATATATTACAACCAAACGTCCCACCAATATTTATACCACTATATTTCATTCATGGTTTTATATATTTTTTACTTTACATTTAATTCTTCATTATTCAGGCCTTACAGAACTTTCATGGTCTAAAATAAAAAATACGAACTGCAGTTTAATATCTTTGTTTGTTCTTGAATTGACGTAGAATGGAGCAAAGACTCCTGGGATTGGGAAATGCGTTTATCCAATAAACAGATGGAGGTCAAGTCTATTTTCGGAAATGTAGGGGGATATATGAGTGGCCCTGTCACACTAAATTTGTACCGGCTGCCAAATTTGTACCGGGCGCGTCATCCATACGTAATCCATTCCAAACCTGCCTGTCAGCAGATGATCGCGTCGTCCGTTGCCGGGCAGGTTTAAAAAAACATTCGTGCTCATGTTGCCAAAGACGAAATAACATAATACAGTTAACGGATCGCTAGATAACACTTGTTTTTACTTTATATTTGTATTGTATTTAATTGTTTGATCAAATGTAGCTATTAAACTGAGTGTTTAAAGCGGGTTTCAAAAAACATTCGCGCTCATGTTGCCAAAGACGAAATAACATAATACAGAAAACGGATCTAGATAACACTTGTTTTTACTTTATATTTGTATTGTATTTAATTGTTTAATCAAATTTAGCAAGTAAACTGAGTGTTTAAAGCAGGTCATGGACGAAATAGCACAATACAGATAACGGATCGCTAGATAAAAAAAGTAGCAGAAGGTTCGCGAATGTTCGTGAACCTTTCACGTCATTCGACGCGATCGTCCGTTGCCAGGCAACGGACGAAGCGATCATCGGTAGTCCGAAACAAGTGTTATCTAGCGATCCGTTAACTGTATTATGTTATTTCGTCTTTGGCAACATGAGCGCGAATGTTTTTTGAAACCTGCCCGGCAACGGACGATGCGATCATCTGCTGACAGGCAGGTTTGGAATGGATTACGTATGGATGACGTGCCCGGTACAAATTTGGCAGCCGGTACAAATTTAGTGTGACAGCAGCCGGTACAAATTTAGTGTGACAGCCCCACGTCGAATGGTATGACCCAAGATACGTCAGACAGAGAAAGCGCGCAAATTCGACGGTACCACCTTGTCATTTGTTTACCCAGGTGCCATGGCAACACCATTGCTACCTCTCATTGGCTGAATCTTTGAGAACGTTGTAGACTCACTCGATATAAGGTCGCGGGGAGACAAAGCTCTGTTCGTTTGTATATTTTATTTACGTGACCATATTTTTGTTTTATGTTAAAAAAAAAAAGAATCTAAGAACCAGTTCTTCTTGTTTTGAGGAACCAGTTCTTGTCGTTAACGATCGGGATTCGTTCGTTGTGAACGAATCGGTCGCGACCGACTCATCCCTAGACGATACCATTGATTTCAGGGTTCCTCCACTGTTCTGCAAGTATTGAAATGTATAGGCTTTGATTTCCAGTTTATTGAATATGGATAATTATTGATAAAAAATCCTAGAAATACATTTGCAATTCAAAAACTTTTATTTGAAACGTCTGTTAAGTCCCTATCTATCGCCGATTGAGGGAACACAATGGTATTTGAGCCAATGTCCCATTGATGAAAGCCCTTGCATTTGCAGTACTATGATCGTGGCTAACCTGGTGTTGGTGGGGGACGTTCCTGCCGTGTATTCAAATCACAAGCAGCGCAGTGAGTGCCGCGCGGTTTCCATCCCCTAGCGAAGGCAGCTCCGCTAGAGACGACGTTGGGAGCCATCGCTACAGACTCGCTCTTCAAATCACTTGTGTACGACGTAGGGAGTGTTTAATCATCATCATAATCCCTTGTTACGTCATACAGCAACAGTTATATTCCAACAACACTGGTGACCCCCTCCATTGGTCAAGGGACTAACTAACAAAAAGTGTTATTGTTGGTGTTACTTTAGTGCACTTACTCGATCTACAGGCTCCGTTGACCTGAAGGGTAGCTTGCCTGACAGCAGGCTGGTCAGAAAAAGAGTTACATAATTAGAAAGAAACTGAGGTACAAAAGTAGGTGAAACTTATGCATTGCGTTGGACTTGAGTGTATATGTCTGTATCTGAGTTAATAATAATTTCTCTGTGTTTCTTTTCCTCCCACATTGATGTAGCTTACCAGGGTCTGTTCATCGGGCTTGGGGTATGTTTCGTCGTAGCACTCCTAATCCTTGCGTTTGCTTTCATCTGCAAGAGAGTCAGAGCCTCCTCCCAAACACCTTTCGCTCTGGTGAGGTTTGTTTGTTTGTTTGTATTTGATATCCAAATGAATATGCTCTATGCAGTGTATCTCCGACGCTGCTCTGCCTTGACCTATACAGCCCCTGTGATTTGAAGGATTGCATGCATACTTAAAACAGATAAAGAAAAATAATCCCACCTCCTAGATTACATTGGAAAAAAATATATACATTTCCAGTAGGAGAAATTGGGCAACATGTAAACTTTCATTATTTATTTACTTATTTTTTTGTGCTGGTAAAAGCGGTACTTTACTGAGAGAATATTGCGTGAGGGTGTGGGGAAAATAGTAAGAGAACCACTTTAATGTGATCTAAAGACATGCTTAATTACCGCATTACCTCACCCCAACGTTCTGTCTTTCTGTCTTTCTCTTTCTTCCTCTCTGTCTCTCTTTCTTTCTTTCCCTCGCTCCTCTCAGTCCTTCCCTGAGATGCAGGACCATAGCCACAGCCCGCTCATCCAAGATCAAAATCTGTCTCCGGTGTCCCCTGGGGCCTTTTACAAGGGGGACCGCCTCACGATCACTGCAGTAGACCAGAACGGGATTGGATCCGTGCAAAGCGTCATCACTGCAGCGGAGATGGAGCCCGAGCGGCCCCGCCCCGCCGGGAAGCCGGCGGTGGCCAACGGGAGCGTGCCGTTGGCCCCCAGGTTGAAGCCAGCAGCAGAGGCTTCCGGGATGGACCCCGCCAGGAATGACCCAGGGGTGGCCGCCCGTGCCGCGGGGCAGGGTGACCCGAGAATGCAGCCCCAGGTGGGGGATGACCCAGGAGGGGCAGCAGGCGCCCCGGGGCCCCTCCCGCTGTACGCAGACGTGGACGAGGGCGACCTGGGAGGGGAGCCTCCCGATGAGTCCCTGAACGATTCGGGTTACGAACAACGCGTGAGGGTGGAGCTCACTCCTGGGGATACTGTCGATGCCTACCTTGGTTGAGCTAACCTAAGAAGCAAAAGTGTGTTTTCATGATGGTGAATTATGGGATGCTCAGGCATATGTGTGCGGTTGACTTGGCAGAATTCGACAGGCCCTCGCAATTTGAGTCAATAATTAACATTGTTAATTATAATAATTAACATTGTTAATTATTAATAAGTTAACATTGAAGTGTATATTGGAACTGTTAAACGTTTTTTTTCAGTGATGTAATTTCCAAAATTCGAGCCAGAGAGACAAACAGCAACCCTGCGTAACCGGGTCATATTTATCCCTTCAATCACAATTGATTCTGATATCCATAGAAAAGGGTTTACATTTAGGTGCCACTGAGGAAGGTAGGACAGAGGACCAGAGCACAAGGGATAACATTTTGACGACATCACTTAATCGGTGAGGTGGTCAATACGTAGACGACACTGGGGAGAAACGGGTTGGCAAGACAATACATGCAATGGAAAACAAAGCCTATATGACTAAAAGATAGCGGCATATGAATTTTTCCATCACAGCCTCTAATGCACTCCTTTCCACTAATGCCCTCCCTGCCTCTTATGGCCTCCTTTCCTCTAATGCCCACCATACACACTGTGAAGTGGACTTTCTTAAGTGCCGAGGGTATGTTTATAACCTATGTCAGGTATAATACGCCTATCCCCATATTGAGTGAGGCGTTGACCAAGCCTCCGACCTGCACCTTAGTTCTCGTCCCAAAAAAGCACTGCTGTATATCGCCCACAGTTCATTGCAGTTTTGCATTTGGAGAAGATGAACACATTGAGCAATACGCATATGTTGTAAGTACACAAACATATTCTCATATATTCTACTAATATGTCAGAGTCCTGCCTGGTTGAGTCTGCAGGTGTTTGTGATGTGGGTAAAAAGTTGTTCAGTTCTTGGCGTACAACAAGCGGTCCCTGGGCCCCTTCAATCAAGTTGAATGTTTCTGTATGGATCCTTTCATTAATGTTGGGGCATAAACGGACCCACTAACACGCACTTTAGTAGGGCGTTCATTGCTATCTACCCAAATCTTACTTTACCGTCTGCTTTCGCGGATGGCGGGTGCATTTTCCCTCAATGCTGTACAAAAAAACATGTCTGTTTTAACACGCCTTACATGCTAATTAGACTTGGATACCTTGCTCTGAGACACGTTAAAACGTACACAGGAGTAGCCAAGCACCTGATCTAAAGCCCAGAATCAGATGCCATGTAATGGTATGCCTCATAGTATGTATGGTCTACACTGTTGCAGGAGATGTCTTCAGGGTTTAATGCAAGATAAAATGCTCCTGTTGTCTCTACTGTGCAACATGCAATGTGATTCACTTAGTTTTTTGGCTTCTTTTTAACCCTTGGGGCTCATGGACAGAATCTGCCAAACTGAAATATGTAATACTTTCTTAAAATCTGTAATATGAAATGTTTACAAATGAGCCAATTACAAATTTGTAAATCATTTGAAAATATTTCAGATAAAATGTTCCATTATAAAATATCTACAAATTAGCTAATTTACAAATGAATATAGGCGAACATTATGGCCGTGTTCACACAAGAGTTTGAAATTCAACTCAAATCCGATTTGGGAATTTAAAGGCAGCAAGACAAGCTTCACGTCAAAGAAAATCAAGTGGAAGCTTGTGTGTGTGCGTATAGGTCCGGTTTACATGGCGTAAACTTGTAAAGTAGGGCTATGGTATGTTCTGGTATTACATTTTTTTGTTGGACTCAAAGCACTTATAATATAATTATATTATGTGGCCACTGGTCCGAATTAAACCAGGTTCGCTGCTCTGTGTGTAAATTGGTTGCAAGAGTTTTTCTCTATAATTTGCCAAGTCATATAGGCCTACATTAATTTTTACGCTTTATTCAAGTCATGATTATGTTGTACGGAGAGTAAATTTTTTTTCTTGCTATGTAGTTTATATTAAATGATCAGTTCAGTGTTTATTGGAACTGTTTAACGTTTTTTTTCAGTGATGTAATTTCTAAAATAAGAGCCAGAGAAACAGCAACCCTGCGAAACCGGGTCATATTTATCCCTTCAATCTGACTGCTGAGCTGTATTCAAACTGTTGTGTTTTTGTGGATGTTTCCTGAGTGACTGATGCTATGTTGGATACATTTTTGTTGATTGGTAAGATAAAACCATTGATGTGCTCTTGGTGTCCATCTTTAATTTGTTCCAATTAATGTCTGCAACTCATTCCGTCGCAGGGCTTTTTTAATGTAAATGCTTATTTTTACAACATTTATAATTTTGTTGATTTGTTGATTTTCTTTGTGTTTTGTTATCCATATGTTATGAATCGACAGTGGTCACATAAATAACTTTAAATAAATAAATCCTGTGTTCTTGTGTTGGTTCGCTCCGATAATAGGCTCCACCTATGTATTATCCTCTTTACAGGAATTTAAAGGGGATTGTTAACTTCTGTGAAACTGACCAAGATTAGGGGAGGAAGAGGCAGTCTTTACCTTGTTGTGTCAGGAAAGAAACAGCACCTCTTTGTGTGTGTGAGTTGTGACATTCAGAGAAATCAACCTATTTCCTCTTACGTTTGTGTGTGCGTGTGTACACAGCTTTTTTTTTTTATGATATCTTCTGCTTTGGGTTGCCTTCCTCTTCTGTGGTGGCTGAGAGAAATTACTACCTTGTGTCTGACCTTTCAGATTACACCGCTGATCAAGCGCAGATATCGGAAGATGTTTAGAGTTACATTTCACCTGGATTGAGAATCGTCATTTACAAAAAAAAGTAATGTCATAAAGTGTTCCAACTAACTCTAGTCGTTGATTACACAGACAATGAGGGATGAGCTTTATAGAGGAAAAGCATTGTCCGGATTATTAATAAAGATTATTAAATACATTTTTAATTTGTTACAGTGAAAAGACCAACAACCCAACAACCAACATTGCCCTAACTAAATCCCCTTTAGTGCCTGTCTTTCTTTACTTTAAAAAGGACAATGCACTGAAAATGTTAATGCACCATAATTAACAAAGAAAAAAACATCATCTGTTGTTTGTTGTATAGTCCATATCTTTACATTTGGGGTCCATTGTGTTTCCCTTCCTGATGCAGACCCTGTCTGTCCATCAGTGTTGTATTTAAGATGTCATTTAATTTAATATAATGTATTCTGATCTGCCCAATGAGGGCCGATGCACATCCGCCTTCCCGGATCACTGACACATTTACAGAAATATATTTTAATGGGTACTGTCCATGTCAAATAAAAACCAATAAATACCTAAGAAAAGTTATAGAGGAAGTAGTGAGATTATTCACATATTAGTTTATCATAAATCTCATTGATTGTAAAAATGCACATTTTAAAATAAATTTTACACAAGTCAGCTGCCAATATTTGGGTCGGTGTCATCACTGAATGTCAAAAATGTGTTACATTGTCGGTCATGCACTGACACTGCAGGTATGAACACACTCCTCTGTGCTTCTTGGAGAACAGGGATCTTCAACCCTTAATAAAATGTATCAGCACACACTTGTATATTCCTACTGGAGGAATTAAGAGAGAATAACACAGAATGGGAGATGGCTAGAATGCCGTAGCATTCTTAAAGCACCTGAATTTGTTTAATAATGTTTAACTTTACACATGGTTCCTTTATCAAAAATGTAAGAAAAAAAAAATCATGTGGTTTGTTTATATGAATACATATGTATTTGCATACTGCCTTTCATACAGAAAGGCAGTATGAAAATACAGGCATGTTTTAATGTAATGTAACTTCTCATTCAAACAGATAATGAAACAATAAGCATTAAGTAAATAAGGAATAGCCGACAATGATATTTGAGGACAGGAAAGATCAAGGTAGAGGAAGTTGACCACTGACCAGTCACCTGAAAGCGCCAGTATCTGATGGCTGATGGCTGCAGGACTTCCTCCAGCACATGGGACCGGAAGCCATTGTTTTTCTAATTGGTCAGCCCCAGAGTGCACTGGGAGGTAAGCACATTGTGTTGATGTGTAGGGTAACTGTAGTTCACACGGTTTGTGGCTGAAAGGCAGGTCATGGTAAAACATGAAGTGAAACAAAAGGTCAGCTTCTCTGTTCTTTTTCCTTATTTTCTTTGACTAAACAGTAGCTCATTACCACCAACATCAATGCAGAACTCCATTCAGAGTGCATTCTGTGCACAGCGCTCAGACTTGAGGTCATCAAAACTCAAACTATGAAACAAGGGGTCCAAGGGGTCCTGCTCTGTCTTACATTTCCATTCGTCAATACCCAGGAACCCTTCTGTGCGCGTATGTTTGTAAACCCATAAAAAAATGGACTTAAAACAAACGGTGCTGTAAACCTGACGGTAAACCAGCAACAAACTGTATGCAACAACCTGATATTCTTTTAATTGCCCCACGCCGCCCCTCAGAAAAAAGTCGTCAGCTCTAATTGAAGTGAAAGTAATCCCAGAATAGCGTGACTGTGCAAAACCGGTCCAGAAAAACAAGGTGTCAAAGAGCTGTAAAACACCTGAGGAAAGAGGAAGCCGGCGGCCAATATAAGGCCTGACACCGTGCCCGGAACCGTGGGTCTGCGGTGTCCTGCTCGCTCTGCATCATGGCTCTCTGTGGCTTCCTGAGTCCCGGCTCCAGGGTCTACACCGCCGTCTCTCTGATGCTCGGGGTGCTGGTCTCGGGGAACCCCCCTAGCCGGCTCACAGCACAGGGTAAGGGTACCCCAGTGTTGTTGTTGTTGTTGTTGTTGTTGTTTTGTTGTTGTTGTTGTTGTGTGAGGTGGGATGTATGTGTGGCGGTGTAGGCATGGGACTCTCTTGAGGTGGGTGTCGTTAATGAGCAGGTAGTTAGGGGGGGGGGGGGTTAGGGGTCTTGCTGAAGGGTGGAAGACCGGTTGACCAGCACCAACATCGGGCTATCCACCCCAGATCCTCCAACACTCACCGGCTAGACGGTACTACAATTCACGGCAATTAAATTCAACTGTATTCGTCTGAATCACCGGTGCAGTCTCAAAGGACTTCACAGGCCATATATTTATGACACCCCCCCTGACCGTAGCGCCCAAATGGGCAAGAAAAAACTCCCTTAGAGAATATGTGTTTGTGTGTGTGTGTGTGTACTGCAGTGTTTGTTGCTGTGCAATGCGTGCCTAGTCTCGCACATTAAGTTCAGGGAATCACCCGAATCCCTATCTAGTTAACAATTGCGACAACATTTTCTGTGTAATAGCCCCTTGTTTTGATGATGAATGACGTGGTCCTGTGTGTGGCTGCAGGGTCGTTGGCCTCCCCGATGGACCCGAGGTTTGACTCTGTGGACTACAAGAACGTCTTCCGCTGGAGCGCACCAAACAACGCCACGCTCACCTACTCAGTCCAGTGGAAGATGTGAGAACCCATGCACACACACGCACGCACGCACGCACGCACGCACGCACGCACGCACGCACGCACGCACGCACGCACGCACGTACCCACACACCCACTCACACACAATTATAAGCATTGAATACATACAGAAACACCACACCACACACACACACACACACACACACACACACACACACACACACACACACACACACACACACACACACACACACACACACACTCACACATACACACACACAAGCACACACACACACACACACACACACACACACACACACACACACACACACACACACACACACACACACACACACAATCTACATAATAGAATATAGTGTATTATTAATAAAGTCCATCTCTTATCCTCCATTCAGCTATGGGGACTCCCAGTGGGTGCAGGTGAAGGGCTGTCAGGGGATCCAGAGTCTCCAGTGTGACCTGAGCAGGGTGACCTCCGACTCCAGGGAGTGGTACTATGCCCGGGTGCACGCCTCCTCCACCCTCCTGGCCAGCCGCTCAGCCTGGGCACTCTCGCGCCGCTTCAGCCCGAGCTGGGACAGTACGTCTTCAGATGTGTAGTCAACCAAACCTGCTTCTCCTCCTCCAGCTCCTTTCATCTCCACCTCATCCTCTCTGGCTTCTCCGCCTCCACCTCTACCACCTCATTCTCCCTCTCTCATGACTCCTCCTCCTCCTCCTCCTTGCCCTCCATTATGTAGCGTCATTACGTCACATTGTATTAAAGTCTGTGTTTATATCTTATTGTTCATATATCCCCGCTGTACTTCTTTGCAGCAAAAATCAGCCCGCCAACATTAAACCTGACGATGACAGCACAGGGCCTTGGGGTCCGCCTGATCCCTCCTCCTGCCCTGGTGAGGAAGCTGCACAAGAAGCTCTGCTGCAGAGTCCTTCTCCGACACAGCAGCGGCGAGGAGGTAACCCCACTCTGACATGTTACCATCCGTGGCACACTGGTCGGCAAAAAAAAAAAGTGGACGGGGGGAGTGGTTGTGCAGCACTCTCCAACGTCCTCATCCACGGATGTGGTGCCCTTGAGCAAGGCACCTGAAACCCCCACCTGCTCCCCGGGCACCGCACTGCGGCTGCCCGCCGCTCCGGGTGTGCCGGTGTGCCCCCCCCACGTGTGTGTGTACCTCCGACAAGGTCACTCCTCTGTGTGTGTATGTGCAAGAGTGTATGTGCTACGGCTCCTGGATGGGACAAAAGCAGAGAAAGAATTTCCCCGAAAGAGGGACAATCAAGGATAACTTAACCATGGCAACAGCAACACAGCATCAGCAGGTCACAGCTCACCTGTTTGATCGCAGGTTGACTCTGTCGTGAACTTCCCTTCCTCTTACGGACATCTCCCTCTCTTTTCTGAATATAGTGATTTGTTTCGCGTAAATGCATTGCATTTTGTAAAGATAAGAATAGAGAAGGATTACAAGATACGGTCTAACCAACCCTTCAACTACTGTCGGCCTCCCATTGTTTCCTTTCCTTCCATCCTCTTGTCCTCTCTGCAGGACAGGATTGAGATGAAGTCTTGTAAGAAGGAGCTGGTCCTGGACTACCTGAGAGCAGGCACCGAGTACTGCCTCCGGGCCCAGTGTGTGGTCTGTCTGCGGGGCAAGAGCAGTGCCCCCACGCCCTCCTTATGCATCACTACTCTGCAACATGCAGCCGCCAGGTACTTGCTGCACGACTAAACACTGTTAAATTAATACATATGCACGTCAATTAATAAATACTTTAGGGTTAATGGAAAGCTCTGGATTATTTTGCCGTTGTAACCAAGCTGATGTAATGCTTTGGGGGTGGAAACCTTCTACAGCAAGTGCTAATTGAAGTTGTGTTCTTAACGTATTGCTCTTTTTGCGTAAGACCTAGAGCACAGAGTTAGATATTTAGTATTTGTTTAGTATTTATTCCCGTCAAACTGTAAAAGAGATGTATTTCTGCATAGATATATATATATATGTAGATAGATACTGTATATGTATAACGCACCGTATACAATAAGTGGCATCATTTGTTAATGCTAGTGTCACTTCCTTTTAGGCTCCCACTTCATATCACCTGAAAACATCCACACATCTTGTTTCTCCTTCACCACTCTTCCCCTCTCTTCTTTCATCCAGCCTCTTCTCTCCTTCAGATCCTGATCCCTAGCTGAGCTGTTGGAGGAGAAGGATCTGAACCCACACCTCTGTGGATTCAGTCATCACTCCCAGCTTCAGGCTGACGGCGGCCGGCGCAGAATGGAAGAAGACGACTCACATTAAATATTTCAAGCTTTATTCTTAATGATTCATGTAACATTCTGTTAAAAAACGGACCTGGTGCAAATGTCTGAAACTGTACACAAATCATCAGCTATTTGCTCCAGAATAAAGTTTTTTTTTATTTCTTAAAACTCACAATATGACTAAGCATCGTTTTCTCAGGCAATATAAATTATTCAATCTTGTAAACAAAACACAAGGGTCAAATCTAAGTCCTGATTTACACTTTATTAACATTGTTCAATACTCTTATTTTGATCGATCAGGAGTGAAAAATAACCAATACTGTTGTGATAACAAAAATAAAAGATTTACATCAAACAAAACAAATTAAAAAACAGATCACGTCCCGCACTTGGTTCATTATGTCCTTCCGACGTCTCGGGGAATAATCACCGAGGAGCAGTGTGTAGGGTGTCATCAGACGAGCTGAGGTCATATTCAGATCTCTTTAAAAATATATATATGTCATCTATATAAGCAGCTGGTTTTTCACGTAGTGGTTTTGGTCAAACACATGAGACTGAGAGAGCCCTTGTTCAAAAACATTGTGCTCGATTAAAGATATGTTCTCCACTGTTAAGACATCGGGGGGGGGGGTATGCATAGAGCAGTCCTGCTCAGCTCAGACTAACCTTCAGTAATAGCAGTGCGTCGAACTCTGAGATAGTGGTAGGCTAGTTATGTTGTTATGCGTCTCTTATTGGCTGGCTGCTGAAGCCCTGAAATCCGAGCTTTGCGATACAAAATCATGTTACAGTATGATGAAATGTGGTGCATCAATAAGGCGACGGTGTTTCTGAGAATTGGTCTTGTCGAATAAAAACCTCCTCCATTATAATGGTTTCCTTCCCACTACTTCAGAATGGTTTTAGTGGTCGTCAAAGCAGTAGCGAAGGCATGTGTCTGGTTTATAAAATAATAAAGTTGAACGTCCTGTGAACCACGCACACACATGTTACATCTGGCCTTGACACAACTTGAATTCATTATCTTTACCGACTTCCCAGCACACCACAAGAAAAGGCCAACACACATTGGTTATTGATTGTTTTTTTAAGTCATCAGTACCATGGTCTTAACGTAATTACATCCTCACGTGGAACAAGTGGTCTTTTTATACGCTGCTACTTGGTTTACACTTCCTAGCGTATTATTACATTAAAGAGTTATTCATTACTTATAGATTCTTGATTTTTCATAAAATTAAGATTCACACAATTGTGGATGCCAAAAGTTGAGCAGATGTCGAATATAAATACTTGTCAAAAGCCATATAAGCGCCATACGGCTATGTTCCAGAGAGAAGGTAGGGTCTTTTGGATTTCATTTCAGTCTAAATTCTGAGTGGAAACTTTACACCCATGCATTGCTAGCACTCGGATCATAATTAGTCTTCCCCAAACTGGCATCAACATAGACAGACAGGTACCAGCCGCCAAAGGAAATGGATAAAAACAAACAAACAAAAAAGACGCTTTGTAAATCAAAGCGTCTTGATTGGATTTAGTTTCTGCTTGACATTAAATGCATCAATTATTCTGTAACAAGTCTGATGACTATCAGTACCGGCGCCAGGGGGTCCGTAAGGAAACCAGGGGGAAGCTTACCTTCTCCTCCGCGCTGCTCACACCCTGCTCCACCCAGCGGCGAGTCTCTTCTACATCACCAACGGCAACATGTATAAATAAAACAGGTGAAGGAACCGTGTTGCCATTGGCTACAGCGGCGGTCAACGTTTCGCTGTGCCAATCATAGAACAAAGAGAGGAAGGGAGAGAAGACAAGGCCACCTTGGAGAGGGTCTAAAGGCCAGCGAGGGCAGCGGAGCACCTGAACCAAAGCGGTAGAGCTGCCTTCACAGCTCTGGAACCTTCCTCTGCAGCTCTTTGATCTGGAATGAATGCATGAATATATGAATGAAAATAAAAAATCAACAGGCAGTGACTTCCAGGAGGTCCAGCGCTGGAGACGTTGGAGGAGCCCTTCCTGTAGTAGAACACTATGGGTACGGGGGCCCCCGGCTCAGCGCCCAGCAGCAGCACCACCACCAACAGACCTCTCCGGGACCCCTAGGAGAGGAAGTCCTTCTCCAGCTGGAAGACGGAGGGGCGGCCCGGGGAGCTCTGGATGCGGCACAGCGGCACGGTGCAGTCCCTCTTCTGGCCCTCCGTGTCCATGTCCAGCAGGGAGCAGTCCGCCACGCCGGGCCCCTGGGGGCCCAGCATGACCGTCAGGGCCTGGGAGCTCTTGTGGCCCGAGTAGTGGCCCAGGGAGTAGCTCTTGTTGCGGCCCCGCAGCAGGGCCCAAGTCTGGGGCTTGGCCCGCAGGGACAGGGGCCGGGGCCTGGAGCACGGCGCCTCGGGTTTCTTCCTGTGCTCCACCGCCGCCGCCGGGCCGTTCTTCTGCTCCTTCTCTGACTTCTTCTGATTGGTGGAGGGAGGAGGAGGAGCCTGCTCTGGCGGCGGCCCATTGGCTGGAGGAATGAGAAGGGATATTGAGATTCACAAACATGGATCAAAAGAAAACCGAACCCTAGAACTTGTTTTGGATGGGATGTGATGGATAGGGTTACGTTGACCCTGGTCTGCACCCAACTGGAGGTTTGATCACACAGGAACGGAATTAAAGTTGAACTAGTAGTTCACTGTGCTACTGCTTGTCTGTTACAATTATCATTTTGGGTGACCAGGTAATGTCAATCAAACATTCTGGCTACTACAACCCCCCAAATCTAGGTGTAGTTAGTGGGAAGGCCCTGTGCATTAGAGCGAAAGCCTGAACAGTAATATAGCCCTACATTTTAAGAAGTGTCTGTCAGATGTCAGCATTTTTAAGAATGTAGTAGTCCCTGTGATCCTCGCTACTGTAGACCTCATTACTATAGCCTGTGTTGCTCACTACTACAGCCTGTGTTACTAACTACAGTGGTCCCTGTGTTACTCACTACTATAGCCTGTGTTACTCGCTAAAGTAGACCTCAATGCTATAGCCTGTGTTACTCACTACTGTAGTCCCTGTGTTACTCACTACTATAGCCTGTGTTACTCACTACAGTAGTCCCTGTGTTACTCACTACTATAGCCTGTGTTACTAACTACAGTGGTCCCTGTGTTACTCACTACTATAGCCTGTGTTACTCACTACTGTAGTCCCTGTGTTACTCACTACTATAGCCTGTGTTACTCGCTAAAGTAGACCTTACTACTATAGCCTGTGTTACTCGCTAAAGTAGACCTCACTACTATAGCCTGTGTTACTCACTACTATAGCCTGTGTTACTCACTACTGTAGTCCCTGTGTTACTCACTACTATAGCCTGTGTTACTAACTACAGTGGTCCCTGTGTTACTATCTACTATAGCCTGTGTTACTCACTACTGTAGTCCCTGTGTTACTCACTACTATAGCCTGTGTTACTCGCTAAAGTAGACCTTACTACTATAGCCTATGTTACTCGCTAAAGTAGACCTCACTACTATAGCCTGTGTTACTCACTACAGTGGTCCCTGTGTTACTCAATAATATAGCCTGTGTTACTCACTACAGTAGTCCCTGTGTTACTCACTACTATAGCCTGTGTTACTCACTACTATAGCCTGTGTTACTCACTACTATAGCCTGTGTTACTCACTACTATAGCCTGTGTTACTCACTACTGAAGTCCCTGTGTTACTCACTACTGTAGCCTGTGTTACTAACTACAGTGGTCCCGGTGTTACTCACTACTATAGCCTGTGTTACTCACTACAGTGGTCCCTGTGTTACTCACCACTATATCCTTTGTTACTCACTAGAGTAGTCCCTGTGTTACTCACGACAGTAGTCCATGTGTTACTCACTACTATAGCCTGTGTTACTCACTACTATAGCCTGTGGTACTCACTACTATAGCCTGTGTTACTCACTACTATAGCCTGTGTTACTCACTACAGTAGTCCCTGTGTTACTCACTACTATAGCCTGTGTTACTCACTACTATAGCCTGTGTTACTCACTGCTATAGCCTGTGTTACTCACTGCTATAGCCTGTGTTACTCACTACTATAGCCTGTGTTACTCACTACTGTAGTCCCTGTGTTACTCACTACTATAGCCTGTGTTACTCACTACTGTAGTCCCTGTGTTACTCACTACTATAGCCTGTGTTACTCACTACAGTAGTCCCTGTGTTACTCACTACTATAGCCTGTGTTACTCACTACTATAGCCTGTGTTACCCACTACTATAGCCTGTGTTACTCACTACTATAGCCTGTGTTACTCACTACAGTAGTCCCTGTGTTACTCACTACTATAGCCTGTGTTACTCACTACTATAGCCTGTGTTACCCACTACTATAGCCTGTGTTACTCACTACAATAGCCTGTGTTACTCACTACTATAGCCTGTGTTACTCACTACTATAGCCTGTGTTACTCACTACTGGGGCTGGTGGAGGAGGACTTCCTCCTCCGTAACCGTAGTCCTGGGACCGGGTGCCCCGGCTCTGGTGCCGGGCTGGGTGTCTGTGCCGGGGGCTGGCTCTGGGTCCGAGCTGCTCCTGCCACCGTGTCCTGCTGCCCCTCCACCCCGGCCACGGTGTCCGGAGCCTCCCCCTTCCCCCCCGGGTCCCCGTCCGCACCCCCGCCTCCCTCCGTCCGCAGCACACCACTGGAGGCGTTGCCCTCCACGATGGCCGACATGGAGATGAGATTGACGGGTCCGGGGGCGTGGCCGGGGGAGTGGCCAGAGGCGGGCTCCTCCTTGCGGGGGGCGCGGCCTCCCGGTGGAGAGGTGCTGCGTCGGAAGCGGGTGGCGCGCTGGAAGAGCCCCTCCTTCTTCTTCTTCTCCTCGCGCTGCGGCTCCCCGGCGTCCTCGGGGCTCCTGAGGGCCTCCCGCAGGTCGTAGCCCAGCGCCAGCGAGGCCAGCAGGGCCCCGCATCCGTACAGCACCGCGTCGGTCCGGCGTCGCGCCGAGGCACGCTTCAGGCTGTTGGTGGGCGTCACCTGGGGGGTTGTGGAGGTGGAGGAGGTGGATGTGGTGGTGCAGGGGTCCTCGGGACACTCCGGCCCCCCCGCGGTCCCAAGCTCCCCGCCCGGCCAGCAGGGAGCGGCCCCGGGGCCCTGGGCCTCCGGGTCCTCCCTCCACAGAGGTAGGTCGATGTACACCTGGTTGGGGAACTTGAGTTGCTTTGGTTTCGAGCTGCTGCTGCTGCCACCATCGCCGCCGTCTGGGGAGTAGGTGTCGTCTTTACCGCCCCCTGCTGGTCACAGAACAGTTGTTCATTAAAACATGACATGGGTGGACAAGGATTTTTGATGACTGCCTCAATGGAGAGGCAGAAACCCAGTCACAAACACTTCAGTGCTGAAGTGTACCAGACGTGCACACAATATATACAATACAATTTAGCATTTTTTATCTGCAACATAAACAAGGCATCATTTTGTTTATAGTTCATATATGAAATATCCAAAACGGCCAGTAACAGGTGGTTCCTGCAATAGCATGCATTTAACCAGTAGAGGGCGATTTGACTCCATTGTCATGTCCTATCCGACATTTGTGCATTTAAGTCAGGATCAATTTCTAATACTACTCTGGATTTTTGGTAGCCTGGTCCTACCAGACTCTCGTACTTCATTTCATTTGAGTCTGGACCTACTCAACGTTAACTCACTTGAAGGTGGGTGTCTGTGGAAGTTTAAAACTATTGGATCTGCCCAGTGCCACTCTGGATCTGCCATAACCAATCGCTAACGTTTGGCCGGGAATCACGTTGCACGCAGGCTGTAAACAAACCAATCACTGTGCGTGAAGATGCCCGTCAACGAGAGCTGACTTTAACGTCATTGATCTCAGCCACTTCCTCTGTTTAGACAGAGAAAACCCACTAACATACCGCAGACCCAGACCTGACCCAGACCGAAGGGAAATTCAAATTGAGCCGAAGTACTTCGGCGGGCGGAGCCAGGCTAGAATTTTGGGGTTTGGTTTTGCAAATGTCAAAGTGATCTGGAAGAAAGAAGCAATGACTGAGGAGAGAGTAGGGGTTCGGCTGACGGGCCCCTAAAAGATGGCTGGGGGCCCCCCTCACCTTGTTCAGCTGTGGGGCCCCTATCAGGCGGCTGGGGGCCCCCCTCACCTTGTTCAGCTGTGGGGCCCCTATCAGGCGGCTGGGGGCCCTCCTCACCTTGTTCAGCTGTGGGGCCCCTATCAGGCGGCTGGAGGCCCTCCTCACCTTGTTCAGCTGTGGGGCCCCTATCAGGCGGCTGGGGGCCCTCCTCACCTTGTTCAGCTGTGGGGCCCCTATAAGGCGGCTGGAGGCCCCCCTCACCTTGTTCAGCTGCGGGGCCCCTATAAGGCGGCTGGAGGCCCCCCTCACCTTGTTCAGCTGCGGGGCCCCTATAAGGCGGCTGGAGGCCCTCCTCACCTTGTTCAGCTGCGGGGCCCCTATCAGGCGGCTGGAGGCCCCCCTCACCTTGTTCAGCTGTGGGGCCCCTATCAGGCGGCTGGAGGCCCTCCTCACCTTGTTCAGCTGCGGGGCCCCTATAAGGCGGCTCGGGGCCCGCGTCACCTTGCTCAGCGAACAGCGCCGCCAGGGGGACGGACTTCTGGGTCTTCAGCAGACTGGTGGACCACGGGTTGTTGCCATCAGAGAGGGGTCGAACTCTGATACACACACACACAACCACACACACACACACACATACATACACATACACGCACCACAAACAAACCAAGCTAGTATTAGGCAGGTTTTGTAAATATGTAAACATAATAAATGTTACAAGAAAATATGAATACCTAGAAATAACAAATTTACATTTATATCATAGATATATAATCTCATGAATTAATTGACAGGTAAACACAACATCACGTTGTTTCAGTTGAAAACGGTTCTGTCGACAATTGTCTATTCTATTTGACTAAAATGTATAGAATATAAAAAGTGGGGGCAGTTTTCAGTAAAGTACAAGAACTCTTCCGGGCTGAAAACCCTTTCAGCCCAGAGAGTTAGTTTTGGATTGACTGCGCTGCTTAGCTATGTCTGTACGTGTACGTGTTTGTGTGTGCGCATGCGCGCGTCTCTATGTGTGTGTACAGGCCCGCGTGTGTGCGCCCCTCACCTCTCGGCGGTGGCGGGCCGCTCCTTGCTCTGCACCGAGCTGGGGCCCCAGGTCCGGCCCTTCTTCTTGATGCCCTTCTTCACGTCGTCGAACTCCTCGGGCCTGAAGAGGGTGCTGCGGCCCCACGTCCGGTTGCTCTCATCCAGGGTCACTGTGGGGAGGAGGACCACGTCGTCACGGTTACTGGACACAACCGGGCTGACCCCCTCCCCGCGCTGAATGTGTTAGTTGATGAGACTGTGGTGACCGTACTGGGAAGGTCCCCACTGTTACAGGAAGTGGTATCCTTTGATGCTCTTTCAATGGTAACGTACGGGGAAGGACAATGGCTGGGATTTCATTCCAATGTTATTTTTTATATTTTTCTGTTGACGGCCCTCTTTTTGAAGGGCAAACGATGTTGCAACCAGAGAATGAGCATTATAGTCAAACACGTAGAGATGGATTAGGTTGAATGTAACAAAAACAGGTGTTTCTGACCCCTGATCTCAGATCCAGCCGTCCTACTCTGTTACAGCCGAAACCCTTATGAAAGCTTTATCTGCCTGGGGCAGATTTGTGCGAGTGGATAAAGCTTTCATAAGGGTTTTTAATAGATGTACGTCTATAGTGGCTTCTACATGGTGTTGGATTCAAAGCTTTACAAACACCTTTTCATAGTTTACTTGTGCTGGCTGAGTTTGTGTTACCCAATCACAAGCTTACAGATCCCTGCCTGCAGCTACATGATTGGTCAAAACAAACAAGAAGGGAAAGACGTGTGAGACCACCACACCTCCCCACCCAACTCCCAAAATGTGAGGTTATCGACACACAAAAAGAGATGTTAAGGTGGTAAACTGCAGCCCTCCTGAACACAATAACACCACAGCACAGCGTAGAAACGGGGTTAGAATCCCACACAGGAAACCTGCAACACCAACCAAGACCCAGTTGCCCAAACCGAGTTGATCGAACACGAAAGACGATCCATTTTTTTCAGCGTCCCACGAGTTTTGAGCCAACCACCAGCAGACCACCTGCTGCTTTTCTCTGAGCCGTATATATAAGGAGGACCGGACAGGGCTGGGCCCGCGGTCCGGGCGAGGGGGTCGACCGAGCAGCCCATGGCTTGCCTTTGCTCCTGAGCCCTGAGTGGTCTGCAGCCAACTCGCTGGTGAGATCCACCTCCTGCTGGTAAACATACAGACTGTCCCTGTGCGGACGACACTGCACTGAGGGGAGGGAAGCATAACACAGGAGCCGTCACGCCGGGACCCCGTCCAGACCAAGGGGCAATATGGATGGTTAGAACGGGCGCCCTGTATGGATTGGATTGGATTGTTTTGACTTTTGTTTCTCCGATGCTACAATGTTGTTGCAGGTCCGGGTAGGACTGTCCTAAACTGTGTTTCAAGTCAGAAATAGTGGTTATGTATGTGCATGTGTGTGTAAGTGTGTGTGTCTCCGTCTGTGAGTGTAAAAGACAGAGCAATAGAAATCTTGATGTTCTAGAAGAATGGATAACATGTGCTCTTGTAGCCTTGCACTCCATATTGGGTCTTTTAGTATCATTTGCATCATGGTATTTATGAATGAACTTGTCCATGAACCACCTGACTGGGGCTCCCCCCACTGTGTGCTCAGAGAGTCTCAGACTCAGGCAGACAGAACGTGTGAGACAGTGGTCTTACGCTGAATGGCTCGTAGTCGCGGGATGAGGGTGGGGCTACTGGGAGGGGAGGAGTTTGTGCTGTGAAGACTCCGCCTCTTGTCCATTGAGGGCGAGGCCTGCACCGTGATCTTGTGTTGGAAATCTGTGACATCACAACAAACGGGCATGACACGTCATGTGAAGACCTGGCCTATAAACAAGCATGAAAGGCTAGGCACTGAGGATAACATATAACAACATGCGGTTGTTCAATAAGAACACACACACCTGTATGCACACAAGCACTCACACACACCCAAACACACGCACACACACACACACACACACACACACACACACACACACACACACACACACACACACACACACACACACACACACACACACACACACACACACACACACACACACACACGTACACCCGCACGTACATACACACACACACACACACACATCCGTACGCACAAAGCCAATCACACCTGGACAGCCACACGTGTGCACGCACACACGCACACACACGCAAGCAAGCACACACATGCACAGTCACACACACACACACACTAATCCACAATATGCCTACTCACATACGCACACACACACAAACACACACTCACCCGAGGGCAGGCTGATGCGGTTGCCGTCCTTGAGCTTTAGGCGGGAGCGCTTGAACTTGCCCTTCCTCTTCTTGACGTTGGGCTTGTCCTTGTTGAGCTGGAAGATGAGGATGTTGAGCTCCCGCTCCAGCACGTTGATCTCCCGCTCCGCCAACTGCTGCTCCCGCCGCTTCAGCAGCTCCTCCTGGGACTTCTGCTGCAGGGCGGCCCGCGACAGCTCCTCCTCCCGCGAGCGCAGCTCCTGGTGGGGTTGGGGGGAAGGATAAAGAGAGGGGTTAAAACACAACGTCTGGAAGAGGAACCGGATAGAAGTCGCAGAGCCAGCCTTTCCAAAACGGGAGGCCTTGGACAGAGTCCAGCGGCGCTGGGTCCAGCGCCGGACCACGTGGTGTCAGGAGGTCTGGGCCGGCCTCACCCCTAGCCTAGTAGAAAGGTCGCGCACAGCCAACCTTTCCAAACAGGACGCCACAGACATATTCCAGAGAGTTAAAGAGAGAAAAAGGAGAGACAGTGTTTCAATTACAGGCTGAGAAAAACCAAAAGCTACATTAAGGATCATAAAGACAAACCAAAGTATCGACCAATTTGCCTATTATCCTCTATGATAAGGCCAAGCTCTTTCACAGGCAGTATGTGTCGAAAAGAAGACCACATTGGGGATGAGATGTATGACCCAGGTACTGACAGACAGACAGACATGTAAGACACAGCCTGCTCTCGTGTGATATTGTAAAACACACGAGCGATGGAGTTCCGTCGTCACAAGAACAAAACGGCTTTTAAGTTTTTCTCATGACTGGCTCAGCTCTCCATCCCCTTCCTATTCTTACTTTAATTGCTCTTTGCTTAGCGTGCATAATCCTGACTGGATGACTTCCATGAAGCAGCTTTAAAGTGGTCCCCCCCCCCCCGGCAAGCCACCCACAGAGACGCAGATTACTGGCAGATCTGGACAGGAAATCGGCGGTTGCAGTTGCTTATGGAGTGGCTTATTCGGGAAACCTTCTCAGGGAATCGCTGTGGGAACACCGCTGACTGCAGAGATAAACAGCATCACCGTGTTTCAAGAGGTCCACCCTGTAATGCGGTCGAACTGTGGTGCTGAGAGTCAATGAATATCATTATGGGACACGGCCATGTGACCGTTTACACGCAACCATTTTCACCGCTGGGAAAAATGCTCATTGAAAAATGCTCATTGTCTCAGTTTGCCCCTAATATGTAATAACTTATTAACTTCCCCAATGGCTTAAAACTTAAGCACCCCAAGTATGTGCCATCAGAGGATAAAGGAAGGATTTGTTAGAACACAATTAAGCATAAAGCCAATATGAAGCTGAACATTATTTTCCTTTTCTACAACCAGACATGATATATAATCTTAGCCAGCAGGAGCAACGTAACCTAACCAGTAGCAACGTAACCAGTAGCATGCAGGCTGAGCCTACTCAGTGTTAGTTTTATTTTTTTTACCCCATCCAACCCATTTAACTCAACATGCTGAAACTCCCCTCCCCCTTCCCCACGCCCCTCCCCATCCCAAACGTCCATCGAATTAGCACCTCCCCCTTTAAGCTAGCGATGGGAGTCTCACACAGGAAGCAGATTAAAGTCTTAACAAGGGGAAGTGCGCTAAAGCACCTCAACGCTAAATGCTTGTTTTTGTTAAACGTGTGATTAGCCCGTCTGTTGGAGGGCAGGCGATTACACATGTCAAGTCCCCCAGAGCCGTCCTGAGCACCAGTACATATTAGCAACTAAGGCCCCAGCCTGCAGGAAGCATCATCTCCCTTGCATTAACACTGAGTTCTACCTGTGGGAGTTTTCAATCAGACACACCTAGTGTCTGAGACGGACCGAGACAGAAAGAGAGAGAAAAAAAACGACCATGAAGACAGATTCGTTGATATCTCTTTTCTATGTGAGCATTGATCGATAAATGGCCACATTATGATTGAAAGTGCAAACATAATGTAAACCTTCCACACGTGCGCGTGCAAATGGGCGTAAGCGTGCATGTGCAACACTCTACAGTACACGCACACACACACACACACACACACACACACACACACACACACACACACACACACACACACACACACACACACACACACACACACACACACACACACACACACACACACACACACACACACACACACACACACACACACACACACACACACACACACACACACACACACACACACACACACACACACACACACACACACACACACACACACACACACACACACACACACACACACACACACACACACACACACACACACACACACACACACACACACACACACACACACACACACACACACACACACACACACACACACACACACACACACACACACACACACACACACACACACACACACACACACACACACACACACACACACACACACACACACACACACACACACACACACACACACACACACACACACACACACACACACACACACACACACACACACACACACACACACACACACACACACACACACACACACACACACACACACACACACACACACACACACACACACACACACACACACACACACACACACACACACACACACACACACACACACACACACACACACACACACCTTCTCTTTGGTCCTGAGCTCGTCGAACATCTCCTGGATCTCCACGCGCCAGTCGTCCTGCATGCTGTGGAAGGATTCCTGGGGCATGGTGGCCATCACCGCCTCCTCGATGGCCGACAGCTGCTCCAGGATGCAGGAGAAGGAGGGCCGCACGTGGGGGTCCTGGTCCCAGCACTCTACATGGAACACACGACCCAGATATAGATGATGCACATATATCTAAGGGTTAATACGGACTGATGGCACTTTGTGTACTTCAAAAATATATATAGAGATATAATGTGCGCATGCAAGAATGCTAAGGAAGGCCAATACAAAAAGAGTCAAAACTAGGCCTTATCGTAGATGTATATATACTATAGAATAAATAATATGTATATTATGTATTGATATATACCAAGTATGTATATATTGAAATCTGTGTTAAATACACAGCTTTGACATTGTTTCATTTTATTAAACTAGCAGATTTAACACGCTTTTTAACACGTTCAATAGCACATTTTCAAAATAATTAAATGAGCTCCTCTTGATTCTCAAAGCCAGTAAGTATGAAACTTCTTCAGCCAATCAACGATTACCAAAGTCAGAACACACCAGGCCATTAATGATCTTTCTCTCATTCTCGCTGTCTATTCACTTCACTACACTGCGTGTACCAAGGCTGTTTCGGGTGTTTAATCAATGCTCACTTCAGCAATACATTGGAGAGTCGACTAACCTTGATTTACACTTGGATCACCACCTTAGTCTCAGTTTATTCCAGAAACTAATGTATGGATCCATATTTCGCCTAGCAATACCAATAGGCAATCTTCATTAACTCATTAAACTTGAAGATTGTTAAAAAATTGTTCTACTGCATCAAAATACCAACTAGTCTAACAATATTTCCCTCTCCATTGAAGTGGGGGAGGTTACTCATTTGTGATGGAGCTGATGTCATCGATATCGTGTTAATATATGTTAATAGAAATTACATATTTCTCGTCTCACCAGGAGCTACTATAGCAGGATCATGTTGTGATGGTATAAACACAAATGCTTTTCAAATTACCGATTCAGTGCAATTGCAAAAACCACTGATGACTTGGTCTTCAATACGCATTTCTACCCGTCATTATATGCGTTTAATCTGGGTAAGTTAATAATAAGTTAATAATGCCTATTGGTGAAACACCCACACTGAACATTAAGAGGAATAGATGGCCTGTAAATCATAGTTAGTAATATACAGTGTATTACTGAAGTGAACATGGATTAAACACCCGAAACAGCCTAGGTCCACATAGTGTAGTGAAGTGAATGCACAGTGAGAAGGAGAGAAAGATCATTAATGGCCTGGTGTGGTCAGACTTTTTTATCGTTGTTTAGGTGAAGAAGGTTTATAGTTACTGGCTTTGAGAATCTGGTAGTGTTGAGGAAAGGCGGTGTAAAAAACGGTGTGTTGAACCACTAAATCTGCGTATTTTACAACGTAATAAAAGACGCCGTATTTTACGTTGATTTATATCAATGCACGTCTCTCACACACACACACGCACACACACACACACACACACACGCACGCACACACGCACACACGCACACACACACACACACACACACACACACACACACACACACACACACACACACACACACACACACACACAAACACACACACACACACACAAACACACAAACAAGCACACACCAAAACACACAAACACACACACACTGCTCAGCCTACCTTCCATGAGCTTGGCGAAGGGCTCTGGGCAGGTGGAGGGGATGGGCAGGGTCAGCTTGTTGACGGCCACGCCGTAGGCCACGGCCAGCCCGTCGATCCCCCGGTACGGCACCTCCCCCGTCAGCAGCTCCCACAGCAGCACCCCGTAGCTGGAGACATGGACGCACGCACGCACAGACAGACAGACGGCGGAATGGACACACACACGGAAGACAAACACAGACCTTTTAAGTGCACCTGAAAATGTCCTCTTACATTATAAAGTGCTTATGCATTCAATACATGAACGGGAAAATAATTTAAATGATAAAAATGAAATAATAGAGATGCAAATAATTATTATGTTTGATTAGCTATTTTATCAGTTTTATCAGTATTATTGTTAATTGATTCTTTTATTGCTTTGCTTTAGAAACAAGTCTTTTAATAAATGTCCTACTAATAAAGCCAAAAGAAATAAAGAGACAGAGACAGATCGAGAGACAGAAACAGATAGAGAAAGAGAAACAGATAGAGAGAGAGAGAGAGAGAGAGAGAGAGAGAGAGAGAGAGAGAGAGAGAGAGAGAGAGAGAGAGAAGAGAGAGACAGATAGAGAGAGAGACAGATATCCTCGCTGTCCATACCTCCATACGTCACTGCCTTTAGAGAAGAGCGAGGACTTGATGACCTCAGGGGCCATCCAGGAGTAGGTTCCTGCGGCGGACATCTTGGTGGTGTTGTGCCACTCCCGAGCCAGACCAAAGTCTGTGATCTTCAGTGTCTTCCTCCCGATGTCGTCGTTCTCGATCGTCTCCAGTAGCAACACTGCAAGGCAGACCAGACCAGGTGAGGAGCAGGAGGGTGAGGGGACATGGACCAATGGCCGGAGTGATGGGGATGGGAATGACCGGATGGGATGACCGAATAGGAATAATCGTATAGGAAGAAATGACAACGGATGGGAATGACAACAGATGAGAATGACAATTGTTGGGAATGACCGGAAGGGGAATGAAAACGGTTAGGAAGGGCAATGGATGGGAATGACTAATGGGGGAGGAAAACAACATGAAGTAAAAAGAACATGTGAGATAGAGGTAGGGATGCGGTGGATGGATAAGGTTGACGTGGCAAAGCAATGCAAGAGGAAGGACAAAATAAAAATGACAGATGGAACATCAAATGAGAGATGGACATTCAAAATAAAAGTGCATTGCGAGAGGAGGTAACGGGTGGCTAGGGAGGAGAGTGAGGCGGCCAGGTGATATTTCCAAGGAATGCGGGTCATTTATTACGATGGAAACCGGAGGCTGACAGCCTTACAAAGAACCTGTCCTCAGGACCTGGAACCATCTAACAGATAAAAGTAGACCTGAAATCTTCAAACCAACTGGTAACACACACCTGGACCTAGATACCATAGTAAAAGCCCCACTCCACTAATAGACACACCTGCTGTATTCATAGTGTCCTTCCCACCAAGAAACAACATAACATCCTATCAGAATTAACTAATATCTCCTTTGTAGGAACATATTGGAATCATGTTCCTTTATTTCATGCAGGCCTTAAAACTCTGAAAGATAACACAGATAAATGTTTAAGAAAGTCGAAACATATATTCCAAGCACTGACATTATAAAGCGAAAACAGAAATATAACTGATTCAAGCATTCAAATGTTTCATATCGTGCAAAGAAGGTATAAAGGTATGTGCTTATCATATAAACCTCCTCGTAATCGAAGTTCATACGACAAAAACAAACACACACACACACACACCAGCTTGAGCTTCCCCTCGGTCCGCTCAGAGTGCGGGTTTCCCCTCAGGAGGGCCCCTCTCTGCGTGGGGGGGCCCAGGGGAGGGCCGGACCAAGCAGCCTGAGAGGTGTCAGGTGCGTGTGCAGGATGTGCGCATGGCTCAAGGCCACCTCCGCTATGCCACACTTTGGTTCCATGCAAGGGCTTTGTGAGACGCCTTAACATCCACAACAATGTGCACGCTAGAGTTACTCTTTGTGGGCACACACACACACACAGACACTGAAGGACACACGAAAGGAGAATGTTGAATCGACTCTCCTACACTGTAGTATGAATACAATGAGTCACTAACTTGTCTGCACTATTTAACAATTATTCGCTGAAGGTTAGGTGAGTAAATGTTTTAGTACACGTGAACACTCCAAAAACACTTTTTGCCGGGATTTATTAGCGGTTTATTTGTTTTTATTAGAGTGACGAGAAGACCGTCACGCGCGCTAAACAATATCCGTGTTTGAGATCTCAATCATGGGATATTGCCCAATATCCCGAGATAGCGAACCAATCAAATTGGGCCCTCTTACAAGGTTCATGTGTAGCACATACAATTTGTGGTTATACATATTTGACCAAACCAAGCTGTGCATATAGAGGCCTGTGTGTGTGTATGTGTGTGTAATTGTGTACAATCATGCAGGGTTTATCTCAAGGTGTTACTTAGTCGCCAACGGCCCTTGAGTTTCCTGGAAGTTTGGACGAATACGTGCATGCAGGCTTGTGAACTGTCATCGGTCTCCCACACACAAAAGACCACACTTTGAGTGGCACTATTTCCCATGCTCCTCGTTTTGGCTTATTGCCTATTTCTGAGCACCCCAAGGCTGCATCGTTCCTGACACAACACACACGCACGCATGCGCACACACACACTCACACTCTCACACACACACACACACACACACTCTCACACACACACACACACACACACACATAGAAACTCACACACACACACACACACACACACACACACACACACACACACACACACACACACACACACACACACACACACACACACACACACAGTACACACCCACACAGAGTTGATGTTTGCAGGGAAAACAGAGAAGCAGAGGGGGAAAAGGAGGTAGGATTAGAAGTGGGAGTGAGGAAGCGGCGCCGAGAGACCTTGACCTGTTCATACCCGCTCTCCTTTGTCCTGCTCGCAGACACAACAAGATGAGTCAGAGCACAGGCCCATTCACCATCCTCCTCATGGAGGAACTACTACACGGTGACAGAAATAACATAACAGCAACCTGGTTTACCAATATCACAATTAAATACGTGTTTTGAAAACCATAATCAACCCAAAAGGCCTCAGAAAAGCTGATAGACAACAATTGGGGCCTGACAATACAATAGTGTTTTCCCACAGAATTTTGGCAGCATTTATCCGGGTGGTGCCCCGAGTTCACTAAGGGGGGTATACTGGATCGGCCACCCCTTTAAAAATATGTTCTGTAATGAAAATGAATAACAGTCAGTCAGGAACATGCGTACATGATTGCCTATTCTACAACTGGTCGGACACATTGAACCGTAGATTACCAGACTGATAAAGGAAAACACTCATGACAAAGTGAATCTTCAGACTAATAAGTAGGGTATTAGTGCCATGGCGGGCCTTGGTCACTTGGGCCTTGATTCCCTACCCAGCATCAACTAAAGGGATTCATTACAAACAGGTTTCTCTGGATTAATGATATACTTCTGGCTCCTGCTGCCAAGACCTCTCTGTCTGATTCCATAGATTCCTTGTACAACGCTGGTGGTTTCAGCGGCCTGCGGTGAATTCCACGACAAGGAGACACGTTGACTTCATGACCACGTTAACCTTTCAGATTAGCTGTGTTGTCATTTAAAAAAAGCTCATGCTCTGTGGTCTGAGTCAAACACTGCTGATATAAAAGGTACTATATTCATCAGCATAAAGTCTAGTGTAGAAAATGGTCATCTTGATCAAAAACCTTTTCTCTTCTGCTGTAATTCTGCTGTAATTCTGCTGTAATCTCATTTATACCTAAAGATAGGTAAAAGAGAGATTGAGACATGTATGTGTAATGGAAGAAAAGAGGCAGCCAGACCAGAACCCAAGACTGAACAAGGTGATAAGGGGAGAGGTGGGGAGAAAAATTGCATCTGCATCTAGTCAAATGAACACAACTCACAACAATCGTTGCAAACAAATCCGTTTTAACCCCGGTTCCCATGGTGTCAAAGTTATTTACAGCTGGAGAATAGGGAACAATAAAGGCTTGAGAGTGGCGTCAATGGGACAAGGCTGTGGTGGAACAGTGTTGTTATCACTGACATCCCACGTGAAACAACCAGTGGTGGAACCACAAGCTGTTAGATGGAGAATAGAAGTAACTGACTTTAAACAAAACCTCATGGCATTACGCTGCTCAAAGTGAAACCGCTGGGCAGTTCCAAAGTAATTCAACTACACACAATAAGCCAAAGCGGGTGTGGGGAACGAGTTGTTTTGTTCACCTTCCAACATCCCCCCTCCTCGAATCAAAAGACCCCACTTTACCCAGTGATACTTGAAGCCTACCTTCAATGACCTCTTCACCCAGCAGGTCAACGCCTGGAGGACTGTGATGCATTTCAATATGTCTCTTATTCTTTGGAAGTCCGTAAAGGGTTGCATATATTTATTAAAACAAAATAAAAAAAACAATAGCTTGCTAATTTGAGGCAACCCCAAAGGTATATTGAATTGGAGAGAGTGGCACATCCAAACTTGTTTTGCTGAAGTGGAGTGCAGGCCTCGACTGCAATAGCGCACATTTCAATTTAATAAGTAATATGTTGGTTCAAGACCCGTCCAAGACTGTGGTTGAGTTTGTTTCTTAGATTTATGCATTCAATTCCAAAGGACCATGCATCCTCTAGCTGCCCCACACCCTCGAGTTCATACCCCCAGGCAAGCCCTGGTACACAAGCACCTGGGCAAGACAGCACCTGTGGAATATAGGGCAGACCCCCTGTAATACGAGTGAGGAACACCTCCAGCATTTGCACCGAGCCCCTAATCCGTCAGACCCCCTAGATCAAGGAATAGGTCCTTGATTTGAACTATTCCATGATCTGTTATGTTGTACTCCAGCAGACCAGAAACTTTGTCGTTCATGTTTTTACATCTTTGAATCTTCTACTTCCAGTGATATCAGCAAACACACTGATAGAGAGACTCAAACAAAGTGTCCCTCCATCACTGGCGGAGACCTGTCCTGGAGGGTGCAGGGTGACAGAGAGTAAGCTGAGAAGACCTCACCTTCGGGGCTGACTCCACCCTGAGCCCCTTCCCCTCCTCCATCATCTATACACACACACACCCTCACAAACAGAAGAGTTGGAGGCAGACCCCAGGACACAGGGTAGATCAGAGACTGAGCTACCTCTCTCAATACAGGCCAAGACCTCTCCTTACTTTGATCCACCTACTAGTGTAGACCAGATCCAGAGCAGTTGGGGTGACTCCCTCTATAAAACCACATTCAAAATCGAATGCAGTTACATTATAGTAAGTGGTAGCAAATAATAGTAAGTAATAAGTAGTAATTAATTTGTATATTATGTATCTTCTAACACCAAGGCAGAAATAATGTTTGTATGTGAAGGATAACAATAATTAACAACATAGTTTCTACGGTCATTTGATACACTGATGTCTCCTGACCTTATCGTGGAGGCTGTCTGTAAAAGCACCAATCGCCACAACAAATACAATTTCCAGAAGCTATCCAGAAGCTTTAAGTGAGACTTCTAGTTTTTTAGAATATGCCCCTACTCAGCCTCTGTGTGTGTGTGTGTGTGTGTGTGTGTTATCTAATGTTACAAATAAAAGTATGTGTAACTTGTGAAAGTAGTTTTGTAGCTGGTAACCGTGCGAGTGGGAGGGACTGTGGACACATGCAAAGGAGCGGGTTGAATCGGGGCTCGACTCAGCTGTTGGCCCTTTCCCCTTTTCCATGGGCGCCGTGACAATAGGTGCAGTCAGGGAGAGGTCGTAAAGAAACACAGTGAAAGCATCTCCACTCCTCCTCTGCTCCCCTCGGCCCATTCTTTGGCCAGAAAGGGACAGGCAGTAACCGTCTGTGTGTCACTGAAGGGTAATTGTGGGGAGGCCAGAGAAAAGTTGCCCTGCAACACCTAGTCAAGCTTTGTTAACGTCTTCCACCGAGGACTTCCACGGGGGCCAACGCGACGAGAGGAGCGGGACGTATGTGTGTGTGCGTCTCTCTGTGTGTGCGTGTGTGCTTGTGTGTGTGTGTGTGTGTGTGTGTGTGTGTGTCTGTGTGTGTGTGCCAGAGACCAATAGTGGCAGGCGGACAACAGGGGGAGTTGAAGTCCATCATAACATCTTTCAATTGACAAGATTGACAGGGGAATGTTGCAGCACACAAACCGCGTTGGTTACGGCTTGGCGCCGCATTCTAGAACACGCGCCTGCATACCTGGCATTCTCCCATCGTGAATCCAAACAGGTCAAATGAATGGGAGTTATTCGCCAGGGCTCAGAGCCAAGTATCACTACGATTCTGCCCTGCTCGACAGCGCCGTGAACATGGTGCCACACCTCACCTGGAGGAGAAAGAGCGCGGGGGGGGGGGGTTGTAAAACAAACTGAAATAAAATAAATGACGATAAGAGTGACCAAGACGGAAGGCCAGAAGGAGGAAGGCAGGCCACGAGAGAGGGGTGAAAAGAAAAGTGTTTGTTCAGAAACTAAATATGGAACATAAAGATGCCACAAAGAGGACGGAAAGAAAGGAGTATAGCCTACAGAAAGGAGACGGGAGGGAGGGTGGGGGTTACGGAGGGAGTGAAATAATGAAGCAAGGAGGGAATCCCCCTTGGTTTCTGGCGATAAAAGAGTACCGCAGCTCTCTGGGAGATTAAATATGAACGGAACAAAACAAAACGAGGGCTTTGAGAACCTCTGAGTCCTTGCCATTCTTCTGGCCGCAGTAGCCTAGCAACCGCTGCTTGACCAGTCCATTGTGCAAACGTATGTTAAGCTTTTATCCCTCATTAGCAACATTCCTCCCAGCCGGCTGGGATTTTACAGATTAGGGGGAAAAAATATACACAAAAGAAGTTGGTCAAATCTCGCTGACTTCCAACATATTACTTTACAAGCTAATCATTGATTAAATAGTGTTATGTTTGTCTGGTCTGCATGGAGTGTGTGTGTACACTGTAGGTTGTGGGGAGTTAAGTAGACCATAGCTATGCTATGGTCTACTGGGCATGAGTGGGAAGGTGTTGTACTGCTTCATAACTGCACCTTTAACACAATATAAAACGCAATCAATCCCACCTTTTTACAAACCTCCCTCATAATGAACTGACACACTGCATGTTATCGGCCTGTTTCTGTGAATTTCTTTACCTCCTGCGATGGTCATACCTTGTCCTTCTAGTTTGGTTCTATGCAAAAACAAAATGCCAAACAAACAGGACTTTTGGACAGGACTTCATGAGAGATGCTTATCTTCATTCAACTCTTCTTATTTGAAATGGTTCAAGGGAGAAAAAAAACCTCCATGCACCACAGGGGGCGTGTGGGTGTATGCATGAGATTGTGTGTGCGTGTGTTTGTGTGTGACTTCTGTGACCTCAATAGCCTGGTCCAAAGCAAACACGTACCTACCTACATTCAGCCCATATGTTTGGATATAACCCCTAGACTGCAGATGTGCAGACTTCTGACCCTGGGCCAACAGAAACAGCTGAAACAAACTAACGGCCATAGTGTAACTGATAATAGTCATAGTAAACAGTCACTATGTCTGGGCATGATTAGGCCTGGGTAAGCAACGGCCCAAATAGGCGGCACGTTTTATTTTCTCCTTTTCTTCGTTGCAAATACCATTGTAGCTTGTTGAGGTTGAGATTGAGGTTTACCGAAATGACTTGACTGGTAACTACATTGTCCTAGTTCACGATTGCAGTCAACTAGCAGGCCTCGTCGAGGTAACATTGGTGAAAGACTGTTCTGAATTATCTTTTCCCAAACGTGGCTTCAACCCTTCTGCTCTCACTCCAATTATAGCCGTTGTTGTCTCTTGGTCACAATGGAGTAGCAAGTCAAACACAATGACTTGAGTTAGCAGTACTGGTGGTAGTGTGTGTGTGTGTGTGTGTGTGTGTGTGTGTGTGTGTGTGTGTGTGTGTGTGTGGGGGGGGGAGTAATTGTGTTTATTTAGCAAACACCTGATTAGCTGGGACCACCTAAACAGCAGTTAAATATTTTCATCCCATCTGTCTACGATTAAAAAATAATCTTCATCTCCAACCGTCGTTTGGATTTTACAAATGCTTTGTGGGATCACTTGTGTTTTTTTTTTTTTTTTAATTGTATTTATTTAGAATATATCTAAATGGAATAATATCAAACAGTAAGTAAGTGACCAAGTGATCCTCTTTCTGTCTTTTACCCACAATGGGTTTTAGAAAGTGGACAGTCTGAAACCAGAATCAATTAAATCATTCAAATCGACCATACACACGCATGTACGCACGTACGTACACAAAATACACAAACACACACCAGAAGCTCTGCAACTTGTAAATTACACTAACTCTTTTGGTAACTGACCTGAAGTTTTCTTTCTTCCTTTCCTTCTTTATTCAGCGATTGAACAATGATACACTTTTCAGTGCTTAAGGACCTCACAGTGACCAACTCTAAACCAGACGCATGCTTTCATCTGAGGAATCTCAAAGGAGCCTGTGTCTAAATGACAACCCTTTGCAGGTGTATTTTCACTTGATTATACACACAGGGACTGCTTGCCTCTCCCATGTTTAGATTATGTTTGCAAACTTTTTCACTCACAATCCTACAATCTCTTTCACTCCAGTCTTGACAGGCTTTGGTTGGTCGGAGCCACATGGCCTGATTTTGTGTGCTTGTGTGTGTGTGTGTGTGTGTGTGTGTGTGTGTGTGTGTGTGTGTGTGTGTGTGTGTGTGTGTGTGTGTGTGTGTGTGTGTGTGTGTGTGTGTGTGTGTGTGTGTGTGTGTGTGTGTGTGTGTAAATCACTGGCTTTGTTTGAACATTTCAGGGAGAGTTGGAGAGGGGGTGGGAAGGTGTGTTTGTGTGCTACAGCACAAGGGTTGGTTGGGGGGAAGGGAAGTCGACCCAGCTGAGCAAACTCTGACCCCGTTTCACATCCTCTCGTGGGGTCTCCCCCGGAGAAGGCCTTGCTATCACCTATTACTACCACAGAGGAAGTAATAGGCTCCTATTCACATCTTCACTACTCAACAACTCCTTTCTATTGTTTTGTTGTTAATTATGTCACCTTTTACATGAAACATTTTTAGTAAAGACTATTTTCCATCATACCTCTACAGCCATTACCCTATCAACTCTTTCAGAAAGCAGCTAAGAGTTTACTAAGCGGTAAAGATAGTGAAAGTACCTCAGATGTGGCAATAGAAGCAATTGACCACTTTGTCAAAGCTTTAATAAAAACTTCAAAGAATTACTGTGTTCTGGCATGTGTACATTTATTTTTTACAGTTTAGTCAAGCTATTTAAGTTAAAGCCCGTTTTTTTTCAGGGGGAGTGAGAGTATTAAATGAGAATACTAACACTTGAATTATCCTCAAAGTAGTGACACAGACGTCAGAAACGTTAACGTAACTGACCTCTGTCATTAACAATAAAATCAAATACGCACACACACACGTGTGATTGTGTCCATGCTTACCGTTGCTAGACTTCAGGTCACGGTGGATGATGGGTACCACGGCCTCCTCGTGTAAGTATAGCATCCCGCGTGCGATCTGAACAGCCCAGTTGACCAGGATGTGCGGTGGGATGCGCCTTCCGGTCAGTGCCCGGTTCAGGGTACCACCGCGGGCGTACTCCATGACCAGGCACAGGTTGGGTTCCTCCAAACAAACTCCCTCGAGTTTAATGATGTTGGGGTGTTGCAGCATGGAGAAAAGTTTGGCTTCTTGTTTGACCCCGTCAGCGGTGGCAGTGATGTCCTCATCTGGGTCTTGACGGGCAGCCTTCACGGCGACCTCTTGATCCTTCCACGTCCCCCGGTACACCTTGCCGAACCCTCCAACGCCTATGATTTCTTCAAGAACGAGTTCGCTAAAAACTATCTCGGCTGGCGGGAGGCTGGGGACGCGCTCCCGGACTCCCACCGTGCAGCCGGTGGTAGGCAATCGATAAATAGCGGGCTGGTACGTAACATAGTTTGACGGGAAAATACCAACTCTGTGGTTGATTTTCCCAGTCCACCAACCCTCGTCCCCGGAGATCGCAGCGTCTTTGGAGAGCACTTCCACCACGTCGCCACGACGGAGGCTGAGTTCATCCTCCCCGCTTGCCTCGTAGTCGTACGCCGCCGTCCAGAGCGAGCGGGTCGGACACAGCGGGGCAGAGTGCGCCCAGGCCTGCGGAGCCGCGGGGGCATCGGAACAGACATGCTCCTCTTTCCCACCGCCACCACCGTCACCGTTTGGGAAAGCCGCCATTTCTCGGTGGCCGTAGACGCACCATAGGGTGCAAAAGCTATGATAACAAAAAGTAAACTTCAAAGGAAGACCTGTGTGACAGAACTAACATGCTGGTGCTGGTCCACGGCGCGCATGGAGCAGCACGGGGAGGCTAGACTCCGAGCTCAGCCCAAGCCGAGGTCAGGTCAGGAGCTGGTTCCCGGGTCCCATGTGAGGGAGAGGACGCCGATGCTGCTGCTTCGTCTCCACGTCGCCACTCTTGTATAATGTCTCAGTGGGTCAATAAAGTAGGCTACCAACTAACCAGCTAGGGGATCTGTTGTTCAAAGCCAATGGTTAAATACACAACTGTCACCACTTGTGTATCCTGACAGTTAGCAGTTAATTACTAGAAAACGTTATGATTGTACTATATTGTTATACTTGGTTAAGAGAGGTGGTATATACCCTACTGTTTAGACTAGGAATGTTAGTGGTGGAGCTAATCCTAGCTCATTCACCCATGCACCTAGTAAATATAATAATTTAGGATTATACATTATTATACTTGGTTGATACAGTGGTTATACACCCCCTCCCAGACCAGGGGTGTTAGCGGTAAGGCTAACTTTAGCTCCTTCACCGATGCAGCTAGTAAGTTTTGCAGGTGCCGCAAGTGGTGCACCTGCACCGTCCATTGAAGCGCTATTACACCCCGACTAACGCAGCGGCCTAAACATTACCTTCAGGGCGGTCCACCTCAAAAGAGATAGATACCTTGATACTGGGACTTTTCCCGTTAGGTACACGGGAACTCTTTAGGACTTTAAGCGAGCTGACGAGCTAGCCTAGCCTGGGTCAGTCCCTTGACTGGTAACGTTACTTGATGAGTTGTCCCCCCACTTCGGCTCCTCAGTTTCTCGCGGTGTCCCAGTGCTGTTACCTCCGTTAACAACAAGCAGCGCTGGATCCAATGCAAAGGTACACCCTCCCCCCCAAAAAAAATCCGTTAATAAACGTTAAATGAAATGGCCGTCAACTTTAATCAAAACATATCCAATAGCGACGCCATGGTCAGTGCCCAGCGTCTAGGACCCAGCGGCGGAGAGTGGCTCTGCTGTCCCGGGACGCTGCGTGTCTCGCTGCGCCGCTGGCCGCCGATTGGTGGCTTCGTTTCCACGTGACATCAACAGCAGTGTCAGGGGGAGGAGCCACTGCTGGAATGTGGGATCAGCGCGCGCCTTTGGGGACATTCTTTATTATAAGGCGACGCGGACCAAAACGCGGGCTGTCACTCACACTCACATCCACCCACTTTGCTTCAGGCAGTAAAAAGATAGGCCTGCATTGAAGCCTTTTTTCTGTATCTGAAAGTATTAAGCTGCTATTTATTATTATTATTATTATTATTATTATTATGATGATGTTATTTAGTATTTAGAATCGAAAAAGAGCACCAAGAACACAAATCGGAGCCCCATGCTCCCATCCTTGACGCTATATTTTTGTTTTTGTTACGGTCAGCGTTTAGAGTTATCCAGTCCCTTCTCTGTTCCACTATCACCGATAGGGGGAAATATTATGATACATTTGTGAAATTGACGAGAGAACAGTGACGATAACAAGAAGAGAGCGTGTATTCTTGTTCTTTGAGTTGCTATCTTGGAAAGTGTGAGATTCGATCCTGTCATGCTTTTCGAGATCAGCGATTGGAAGTGAGAGCCCCGCCTCTCCTCGAACCCGGGATTCCCCCACCACATCATCGGTGTATTTTACCAACATGCGCAGAACTTCATCTAATTGAATAACTCCACGTGTATACGACCGCCTCATACTGGCTTTCGGTGGTATTGCAAGGGTACCCAACGTAATAGACACAATTAACAAATAACACAAATCCCTTATTCGGTCGACGTGCTGCTTCATCAGCAGGTCTCATCCTCATCATCATCATCATCACCATCATCATCATCATCATCATCATCATCATCATCATCATCATCATCATCATCATCATCATCATCGTCGTCGTCGTCGTCATCATCATTACCACCACATCCACAGAGCTTGGTGTGATCTTTTATGTTATATACATGTGCGCAGGCTGTGTGTAGCGCAGAAGATTTATTTATTTTGTTTATTTATTTATTTATTTATTTAAGATCATCTGGCTTCTGCCACTAGTCGACACTATTGCCCATATTTTATTTGTCTAAGGGGTCGCGTAACATCTATGTTACCAGTGCCACCACATTCACAAATAATTACAAATTGTAATAATAATACGAATGATAATAATTGCAATAATAATGTTTTTTATGTTATTATAATGTAATATTATAAAATAACACTAACCGGCTTGTAAAGTGTAATGATGAATATGCGTCCAATTTAATTATTTGCAGATTAAAAAATATTATATTTTCCAAAGTATATTC
>NC_082396.1:15805874-15811136 GCF_031168955.1 Gadus macrocephalus | reverse complement strand
TGGTTGGGGAACTTGAGTTGCTTTGGTTTCGAGCTGCTGCTGCTGCCACCATCGCCGCCGTCTGGGGAGTAGGTGTCGTCTTTACCGCCCCCTGCTGGTCACAGAACAGTTGTTCATTAAAACATGACATGGGTGGACAAGGATTTTTGATGACTGCCTCAATGGAGAGGCAGAAACCCAGTCACAAACACTTCAGTGCTGAAGTGTACCAGACGTGCACACAATATATACAATACAATTTAGCATTTTTTATCTGCAACATAAACAAGGCATCATTTTGTTTATAGTTCATATATGAAATATCCAAAACGGCCAGTAACAGGTGGTTCCTGCAATAGCATGCATTTAACCAGTAGAGGGCGATTTGACTCCATTGTCATGTCCTATCCGACATTTGTGCATTTAAGTCAGGATCAATTTCTAATACTACTCTGGATTTTTGGTAGCCTGGTCCTACCAGACTCTCGTACTTCATTTCATTTGAGTCTGGACCTACTCAACGTTAACTCACTTGAAGGTGGGTGTCTGTGGAAGTTTAAAACTATTGGATCTGCCCAGTGCCACTCTGGATCTGCCATAACCAATCGCTAACGTTTGGCCGGGAATCACGTTGCACGCAGGCTGTAAACAAACCAATCACTGTGCGTGAAGATGCCCGTCAACGAGAGCTGACTTTAACGTCATTGATCTCAGCCACTTCCTCTGTTTAGACAGAGAAAACCCACTAACATACCGCAGACCCAGACCTGACCCAGACCGAAGGGAAATTCAAATTGAGCCGAAGTACTTCGGCGGGCGGAGCCAGGCTAGAATTTTGGGGTTTGGTTTTGCAAATGTCAAAGTGATCTGGAAGAAAGAAGCAATGACTGAGGAGAGAGTAGGGGTTCGGCTGACGGGCCCCTAAAAGATGGCTGGGGGCCCCCCTCACCTTGTTCAGCTGTGGGGCCCCTATCAGGCGGCTGGAGGCCCTCCTCACCTTGTTCAGCTGTGGGGCCCCTATCAGGCGGCTGGAGGCCCCCCTCACCTTGTTCAGCTGTGGGGCCCCTATCAGGCGGCTGGGGGCCCCCCTCACCTTGCTCAGCTGCGGGGCCCCTATAAGGCGGCTGGAGGCCCTCCTCACCTTGTTCAGCTGTGGGGCCCCTATCAGGCGGCTGGAGGCCCCCCTCACCTTGCTCAGCTGCGGGGCCCCTATAAGGCGGCTGGGGGCCCCCCTCACCTTGTTCAGCTGTGGGGCCCCTATCAGGCGGCTGGAGGCCCTCCTCACCTTGTTCAGCTGCGGGGCCCCTATAAGGCGGCTGGAGGCCCCCCTCACCTTGTTCAGCTGCGGGGCCCCTATAAGGCGGCTGGAGGCCCTCCTCACCTTGTTCAGCTGCGGGGCCCCTATAAGGCGGCTCGGGGCCCGCGTCACCTTGCTCAGCGAACAGCGCCGCCAGGGGGACGGACTTCTGGGTCTTCAGCAGACTGGTGGACCACGGGTTGTTGCCATCAGAGAGGGGTCGAACTCTGATACACACACACACAACCACACACACACACACACACATACATACACATACACGCACCACAAACAAACCAAGCTAGTATTAGGCAGGTTTTGTAAATATGTAAACATAATAAATGTTACAAGAAAATATGAATACCTAGAAATAACAAATTTACATTTATATCATAGATATATAATCTCATGAATTAATTGACAGGTAAACACAACATCACGTTGTTTCAGTTGAAAACGGTTCTGTCGACAATTGTCTATTCTATTTGACTAAAATGTATAGAATATAAAAAGTGGGGGCAGTTTTCAGTAAAGTACAAGAACTCTTCCGGGCTGAAAACCCTTTCAGCCCAGAGAGTTAGTTTTGGATTGACTGCGCTGCTTAGCTATGTCTGTACGTGTACGTGTTTGTGTGTGCGCATGCGCGCGTCTCTATGTGTGTGTACAGGCCCGCGTGTGTGCGCCCCTCACCTCTCGGCGGTGGCGGGCCGCTCCTTGCTCTGCACCGAGCTGGGGCCCCAGGTCCGGCCCTTCTTCTTGATGCCCTTCTTCACGTCGTCGAACTCCTCGGGCCTGAAGAGGGTGCTGCGGCCCCACGTCCGGTTGCTCTCATCCAGGGTCACTGTGGGGAGGAGGACCACGTCGTCACGGTTACTGGACACAACCGGGCTGACCCCCTCCCCGCGCTGAATGTGTTAGTTGATGAGACTGTGGTGACCGTACTGGGAAGGTCCCCACTGTTACAGGAAGTGGTATCCTTTGATGCTCTTTCAATGGTAACGTACGGGGAAGGACAATGGCTGGGATTTCATTCCAATGTTATTTTTTATATTTTTCTGTTGACGGCCCTCTTTTTGAAGGGCAAACGATGTTTCAACCAGAGAATGAGCATTATAGTCAAACATGTAGAGATGGATTAGGTTGAATGTAACAAAAACAGGTGTTTCTGACCCCTGATCTCAGATCCAGCCGTCCTACTCTGTTACAACCCTTATGAAAGCTTTATCTGCCTGGGGCAGATTTGTGCGAGTGGATAAAGCTTTCATAAGGGTTTTTAATAGATGTACGTCTATAGTGGCTTCTACATGGTGTTGGATTCAAAGCTTTACAAACACCTTTTCATAGTTTACTTGTGCTGGCTGAGTTTGTGTTACCCAATCACAAGCTTACAGATCCCTGCCTGCAGCTACATGATTGGTCAAAACAAACAAGAAGGGAAAGACGTGTGAGACCACCACACCTCCCCACCCAACTCCCAAAATGTGAGGTTATCGACACACAAAAAGAGATGTTAAGGTGGTAAACTGCAGCCCTCCTGAACACAATAACACCACAGCACAGCGTAGAAACGGGGTTAGAATCCCACACAGGAAACCTGCAACACCAACCAAGACCCAGTTGCCCAAACCGAGTTGATCGAACACGAAAGACGATCCATTTTTTTCAGCGTCCCACGAGTTTTGAGCCAACCACCAGCAGACCACCTGCTGCTTTTCTCTGAGCCGTATATATAAGGAGGACCGGACAGGGCTGGGCCCGCGGTCCGGGCGAGGGGGTCGACCGAGCAGCCCATGGCTTGCCTTTGCTCCTGAGCCCTGAGTGGTCTGCAGCCAACTCGCTGGTGAGATCCACCTCCTGCTGGTAAACATACAGACTGTCCCTGTGCGGACGACACTGCACTGAGGGGAGGGAAGCATAACACAGGAGCCGTCACGCCGGGACCCCGTCCAGACCAAGGGGCAATATGGATGGTTAGAACGGGCGCCCTGTATGGATTGGATTGGATTGTTTTGACTTTTGTTTCTCCGATGCTACAATGTTGTTGCAGGTCCGGGTAGGACTGTCCTAAACTGTGTTTCAAGTCAGAAATAGTGGTTATGTATGTGCATGTGTGTGTAAGTGTGTGTGTCTCCGTCTGTGAGTGTAAAAGACAGAGCAATAGAAATCTTGATGTTCTAGAAGAATGGATAACATGTGCTCTTGTAGCCTTGCACTCCATATTGGGTCTTTTAGTATCATTTGCATCATGGTATTTATGAATGAACTTGTCCATGAACCACCTGACTGGGGCTCCCCCCACTGTGTGCTCAGAGAGTCTCAGACTCAGGCAGACAGAACGTGTGAGACAGTGGTCTTACGCTGAATGGCTCGTAGTCGCGGGATGAGGGTGGGGCTACTGGGAGGGGAGGAGTTTGTGCTGTGAAGACTCCGCCTCTTGTCCATTGAGGGCGAGGCCTGCACCGTGATCTTGTGTTGGAAATCTGTGACATCACAACAAACGGGCATGACACGTCATGTGAAGACCTGGCCTATAAACAAGCATGAAAGGCTAGGCACTGAGGATAACATATAACAACATGCGGTTGTTCAATAAGAACACACACACCTGTATGCACACAAGCACTCACACACACCCAAACACACACACACACACACACACACACACACACACACACACACACACACACACACACACACACACACACGTACACCCGCACGTACATACACACACACACACACACACATCCGTACGCACAAAGCCAATCACACCTGGACAGCCACACGTGTGCACGCACGCACGCACACACACGCAAGCAAGCACACACATGCACAGTCACACACACACTAATCCACAATATGCCTACTCACACACGCACACACACACAAACACACACTCACCCGAGGGCAGGCTGATGCGGTTGCCGTCCTTGAGCTTTAGGCGGGAGCGCTTGAACTTGCCCTTCCTCTTCTTGACGTTGGGCTTGTCCTTGTTGAGCTGGAAGATGAGGATGTTGAGCTCCCGCTCCAGCACGTTGATCTCCCGCTCCGCCAACTGCTGCTCCCGCCGCTTCAGCAGCTCCTCCTGGGACTTCTGCTGCAGGGCGGCCCGCGACAGCTCCTCCTCCCGCGAGCGCAGCTCCTGGTGGGGTTGGGGGGGAAGGATAAAGAGAGGGGTTAAAACACAACGTCTGGAAGAGGAACCAGATAGAAGTCGCAGAGCCAGCCTTTCCAAACGGGAGGCCTTGGACAGAGTCCAGCGGCGCTGGGTCCAGCGCCGGACCACGTGGTGTCAGGAGGTCTGGGCCGGCCTCACCCCTAGCCTAGTAGAAAGGTCGCGCACAGCCAACCTTTCCAAACAGGACGCCACAGACATATTCCAGAGAGTTAAAGAGAGAAAAAGGAGAGACAGTGTTTCAATTACAGGCTGAGAAAAACCAAAAGCTACATTAAGGATCATAAAGACAAACCAAAGTATCGACCAATTTGCCTATTATCCTCTATGATAAGGCCAAGCTCTTTCACAGGCAGTATGTGTCGAAAAGAAGACCACATTGGGGATGAGATGTATGACCCAGGTACTGACAGACAGACAGACAGACATGTAAGACACAGCCTGCTCTCGTGTGATATTGTAAAACACACGAGCGATGGAGTTCCGTCGTCACAAGAACAAAACGGCTTTTAAGTTTTTCTCATGACTGGCTCAGCTCTCCATCCCCTTCCTATTCTTACTTTAATTGCTCTTTGCTTAGCGTGTATAATCCTGACTGGATGACTTCCATGAAGCAGCTTTAAAGTGGTCCCCCCCCCCCCGGCAAGCCACCCACAGAGACGCAGATTACTGGCAGATCTGGACAGGAAATCGGCGGTTGCAGTTGCTTATGGAGTGGCTTATTCGGGAAACCTTCTCAGGGAATCGCTGTGGGAACACCGCTGACTGCGGTGATAAACAGCATCACCGTGTTTCAAGAGGTCCACCCTGTAAT
>NC_082396.1:15795874-15800874 GCF_031168955.1 Gadus macrocephalus | reverse complement strand
GGGCTTTGTGAGACGCCTTAACATCCACAACAATGTGCACGCTAGAGTTACTCTTTGTGGGCACACACACACACACAGACACTGAAGGACACACGAAAGGAGAATGTTGAATCGAGCCTCCTACACTGTAGTATGAATACAATGAGTCACTAACTTGTCTGCACTATTTAACAATTATTCGCTGAAGGTTAGGTGAATAAATGTTTTAGTACACGTGAACACTCCAAAAACACTTTTTGCCGGGATTTATTAGCGGTTTATTTGTTTTTATTAGAGTGACGAGAAGACCGTCACGCGCGCTAAACAATATCCGTGTTTGAGATCTCAATCATGGGATATTGCCCAATATCCCGAGATAGCGAACCAATCAAATTGGGCCCTCTTACAAGGTTCATGTGTAGCACATACAATTTGTGGTTATACATATTTGACCAAACCAAGCTGTGCATATAGAGGCCTGTGTGTGTGTATGTGTGTGTAATTGTGTACAATCATGCAGGGTTTATCTCAAGGTGTTACTTAGTCGCCAACGGCCCTTGAGTTTCCTGGAAGTTTGGACGAATACGTGCATGCAGGCTTGTGAACTGTCATCGGTCTCCCACACACAAAAGACCACACTTTGAGTGGCACTATTTCCCATGCTCCTCGTTTTGGCTTATTGCCTATTTCTGAGCACCCCAAGGCTGCATCGTTCCTGACACAACACACACGCACGCATGCGCACACACACACACACACACACTCTCACACACACACACACACACTCTCACACACACACACACACACACACACACACACACACATACACATACACATACAAACACACACACATAGAAACTCACACACACACACACACACACACACACACACACACACACACACACACACACACACACACACACACACACACACACACACACACACACACACACACAGTACACACCCACACAGAGTTGATGTTTGCAGGGAAAACAGAGAAGCAGAGGGGGAAAAGGAGGTAGGATTAGAAGTGGGAGTGAGGAAGCGGCGCCGAGAGACCTTGACCTGTTCATACCCGCTCTCCTTTGTCCTGCTCGCAGACACAACAAGATGAGTCAGAGCACAGGCCCATTCACCATCCTCCTCATGGAGGAACTACTACACGGTGACAGAAATAACATAACAGCAACCTGGTTTACCAATATCACAATTAAATACGTGTTTTGAAAACCATAATCAACCCAAAAGGCCTCAGAAAAGCTGATAGACAACAATTGGGGCCTGACAATACAATAGTGTTTTCCCACCGAATTTTGGCAGCATTTATCCGGGTGGTGCCCCGAGTTCACGAAGGGGGGTATACTGGATCGGCCACCCCTTTAAAAATATGTTCTGTAATGAAAATGAATAACAGTCAGTCAGGAACATGCGTACATGATTGCCTATTCTACAACTGGTCGGACACATTGAACCGTAGATTACCAGACTGATAAAGGAAAACACTCATGACAAAGTGAATCTTCAGACTAATAAGTAGGGTATTAGTGCCATGGCGGGCCTTGGTCACTTGGGCCTTGATTCCCTACCCAGCATCAACTAAAGGGATTCATTACAAACAGGTTTCTCTGGATTAATGATATACTTCTGGCTCCTGCTGCCAAGACCTCTCTGTCTGATTCCATAGATTCCTTGTACAACGCTGGTGGTTTCAGCGGCCTGCGGTGAATTCCACGACAAGGAGACACGTTGACTTCATGACCACGTTAACCTTTCAGATTAGCTGTGTTGTCATTTAAAAAAAGCTCATGCTCTGTGGTCTGAGTCAAACACTGCTGATATAAAAGGTACTATATTCATCAGCATAAAGTCTAGTGTAGAAAATGGTCATCTTGATCAAAAACCTTTTCTCTTCTGCTGTAATTCTGCTGTAATTCTGCTGTAATCTCACTTATACCTAAAGATAGGTAAAAGAGAGATTGAGACATGTATGTGTAATGGAAGAAAAGAGGCAGCCAGACCAGAACCCAAGACTGAACAAGGTGATAAGGGGAGAGGTGGGGAGAAAAATTGCATCTGCATCTAGTCAAATGAACACAACTCACAACAATCGTTGCAAACAAATCCGTTTTAACCCCGGTTCCCATGGTGTCAAAGTTATTTACAGCTGGAGAATAGGGAACAATAAAGGCTTGAGAGTGGCGTCAATGGGACAAGGCTGTGGTGGAACAGTGTTGTTATCACTGACATCCCACGTGAAACAACCAGTGGTGGAACCACAAGCTGTTAGATGGAGAATAGAAGTAACTGACTTTAAACAAAACCTCATGGCATTACGCTGCTCAAAGTGAAACCGCTGGGCAGTTCCAAAGTAATTCAACTACACACAATAAGCCAAAGCGGGTGTGGGGAACGAGTTGTTTTGTTCACCTTCCAACATCCCCCCTCCTCGAATCAAAAGACCCCACTTTACCCAGTGATACTTGAAGCCTACCTTCAATGACCTCTTCACCCAGCAGGTCAACGCCTGGAGGACTGTGATGCATTTCAATATGTCTCTTATTCTTTGGAAGTCCGTAAAGGGTTGCATATATTTATTAAAACAAAATAAAAAAAACAATAGCTTGCTAATTTGAGGCAACCCCAAAGGTATATTGAATTGGAGAGAGTGGCACATCCAAACTTGTTTTGCTGAAGTGGAGTGCAGGCCTCGACTGCAATAGCGCACATTTCAATTTAATAAGTAATATGTTGGTTCAAGACCCGTCCAAGACTGTGGTTGAGTTTGTTTCTTAGATTTATGCATTCAATTCCAAAGGACCATGCATCCTCTAGCTGCCCCACACCCTCGAGTTCATACCCCCAGGCAAGCCCTGGTACACAAGCACCTGGGCAAGACAGCACCTGTGGAATATAGGGCAGACCCCCTGTAATACGAGTGAGGAACACCTCCAGCATTTGCACCGAGCCCCTAATCCGTCAGACCCCCTAGATCAAGGAATAGGTCCTTGATTTGAACTATTCCATGATCTGTTATGTTGTACTCCAGCAGACCAGAAACTTTGTCGTTCATGTTTTTACATCTTTGAATCTTCTACTTCCAGTGATATCAGCAAACACACTGATAGAGAGACTCAAACAAAGTGTCCCTCCATCACTGGTGGAGACCTGTCCTGGAGGGTGCAGGGTGACAGAGAGTAAGCTGAGAAGACCTCACCTTCGGGGCTGACTCCACCCTGAGCCCCTTCCCCTCCTCCATCATCTATACACACACACACCCTCACAAACAGAAGAGTTGGAGGCAGACCCCAGGACACAGGGTAGATCAGAGACTGAGCTACCTCTCTCAATACAGGCCAAGACCTCTCCTTACTTTGATCCACCTACTAGTGTAGACCAGATCCAGAGCAGTTGGGGTGACTCCCTCTATAAAACCACATTCAAAATCGAATGCAGTTACATTATAGTAAGTGGTAGCAAATAATAGTAAGTAATAAGTAGTAATTAATTTGTATATTATGTATCTTCTAACACCAAGGCAGAAATAATGTTTGTATGTGAAGGATAACAATAATTAACAACATAGTTTCTACGGTCATTTGATACACTGATGTCTCCTGACCTTATCGTGGAGGCTGTCTGTAAAAGCACCAATCGCCACAACAAATACAATTTCCAGAAGCTATCCAGAAGCTTTAAGTGAGACTTCTAGTTTTTTAGAATATGCCCCTACTCAGCCTCTGTGTGTGTGTGTGTGTGTGTGTGTGTTATCTAATGTTACAAATAAAAGTATGTGTAACTTGTGAAAGTAGTTTTGTAGCTGGTAACCGTGCGAGTGGGAGGGACTGTGGACACATGCAAAGGAGCGGGTTGAATCGGGGCTCGACTCAGCTGTTGGCCCTTTCCCCTTTTCCATGGGCGCCGTGACAATAGGTGCAGTCAGGGAGAGGTCGTAAAGAAACACAGTGAAAGCATCTCCACTCCTCCTCTGCTCCCCTCGGCCCATTCTTTGGCCAGAAAGGGACAGGCAGTAACCGTCTGTGTGTCACTGAAGGGTAATTGTGGGGAGGCCAGAGAAAAGTTGCCCTGCAACACCTAGTCAAGCTTTGTTAACGTCTTCCACCGAGGACTTCCACGGGGGCCAACGCGACGAGAGGAGCGGGACGTATGTGTGTGTGTGCGTCTCTCTGTGTGTGCGTGTGTGCTTGTGTGTGTGTGTGTGTGTGTCTGTGTGTGTGTGCCAGAGACCAATAGTGGCAGGCGGACAACAGGGGGAGTTGAAGTCCATCATAACATCTTTCAATTGACAAGATTGACAGGGGAATGTTGCAGCACACAAACCGCGTTGGTTACGGCTTGGCGCCACATTCTAGAACACGCGCCTGCATACCTGGCATTCTCCCATCGTGAATCCAAACAGGTCAAATGAATGGGAGTTATTCGCCAGGGCTCAGAGCCAAGTATCACTACGATTCTGCCCTGCTCGACAGCGCCGTGAACATGGTGCCACACCTCACCTGGAGGAGAAAGAGCGCGGGGGGGGGGGTTGTAAAACAAACTGAAATAAAATAAATGACGATAAGAGTGACCAAGACGGAAGGCCAGAAGGAGGAAGGCAGGCCACGAGAGAGGGGTGAAAAGAAAAGTGTTTGTTCAGAAACTAAATATGGAACATAAAGATGCCACAAAGAGGACGGAAAGAAAGGAGTATAGCCTACAGAAAGGAGACGGGAGGGAGGGTGGGGGTTACGGAGGGAGTGAAATAATGAAGCAAGGAGGGAATCCCCCTTGGTTTCTGGCGATAAAAGAGTACCGCAGCTCTCTGGGAGATTAAATATGAACGGAACAAAACAAAACGAGGGCTTTGAGAACCTCTGAGTCCTTGCCATTCTTCTGGCCGCAGTAGCCTAGCAACCGCTGCTTGACCAGTCCATTGTGCAAACGTATGTTAAGCTTTTATCCCTCATTAGCAACATTCCTCCCAGCCGGCTGGGATTTTACAGATTAGGGGGAAAAAATATACA
>NC_082396.1:15756580-15795774 GCF_031168955.1 Gadus macrocephalus | reverse complement strand
CATCATTTTCTATTGGTTGTGGAGCGGAATCATCCAAACAGGTGGTTCCTCTCCATCCAATCCTTCCTTATTCAATGTGGGCATTTCCTACTGGGCTGGCCTGTTTGGTGTTAATTCCAAACAGGTTTATGCTTCAATGTCTCAATAAGTTCTTCAAGCGGGATAATATCCATATTTTGTGAGCTGTTCGGACGTGATAGCTAGCATTTCGAGCCACTAAATAAGACATCCAATCGTGATAGTATCTACATTTTGTGGGTGGTTCGGATGAACTAAGTCGATGGAAGGAGATACCAACTACCTCCAACGATTTAGTCAGGCGTCAGAACACAAAAGAGGTTGAAAATGGAGCCTAGAGCTTTCACTGGCCGTTGCTTCTGGGAGCCCCCTCCTTAAGTCACACCAGATCCTAAAAGCGGTTACGTCTCAATTGGAAGCAGGATATGCTGGGAGTGGGAGGTGGATGGATTCACAGCCTTAAGGCAGGTTCACATACACACTTATGTGTAAGCACACTTAGGCACGGCAGCGCCAGCAGAAGCGTGGGACGCTGAGGTGAGAGTTGTATAGCAGGATGTCAGATACTCTGCTGGAGGGCTCCTTTGATGCCAACACTCCACTCTGCTTGTCCAAGGCTACTGTGCGCGTGTGTGTGTGTGTGTGTGTGTGTGTGTGTGTGTGTGTGTGTGTGTGTGTGTGTGTGTGTGTGTGTGTGTGTGTGTGTGTGTGTGTGTGTGTGTGTGTGTGTGTGTGTTTCAAATTCATGCATTTGTGAACGTGTGTTTTCAGAAGCAAGCCTCGGCCTGATTCTATTTTAAATATAATATTTCAGATTACTGTGTGTTAGTTTAAGTTGGTTACATACTCTGTGTGTGTGTGTGTGTGTGTGTGTGTGTGTGTGTGTGTGTGTGTGTGTGTGTGTGTGTGTGTGTGTGTGTGTGCAGGCGTGCGTGTGGTGTGTGTGTTTGTGTATGTCTGAGATCGACATGCCTTTGATGCACAACTCGCACATCCCGGCCCAATGCAATGTTGTTCTCTAGCAATGTCTGACATTGATGCGACGAGGGTCGCTAAATTAACAATTTGTCAATTTGAATAGGCCTATACTTGTGTGTATACTAGATGTAGGCTACCTAGGTATTATTGATACCCTCTACCCTTATAACCAAGGTGTTATCAAGATTGTTGCCATATATACTGGGTCTTTCGGTTCAATTCATATCACCCTTTTGGCCTTTCCCGATCCAGGGGATCATGACTCGATTAAATTTTTCAGTGCGTTCTGAGGTTGTCACTTGGAGTTAACGCTCATCCTTTCCTTCCTTTTCCTGGAACCCTTGGCTCCAGAACCACTGGATAGACCCGCCATGTTTAGTGCTTTAGAGATGAAGCAGCTGGTACTAAAGGGGCCCATCACAATCAGTACAAACTAGCATGTGGCGTTAGCCTAACTACATGCCACATGGTGACCTCCAATTCACTCTGTGTGGGCGGAAAACAGTCCTAACGTTATGTCAAAGATCTTTGGAATGTTATCAAATTGCATCACTGAGCTGAATACAACAATATGATTACAATGGTATGATAAAGGCTTCCAATTGTATGGAGATGGACACCTGATCAGGTTTTGATCGAACGTGTGTAGCTGCCCCTGTACCTCTGTTATAGCCAGACCCAGTGCACACAATGTATGATCAGCTGTTAATCAAACCAAAAACACCAATGCCATGTTTCCTGTAGTCACTTTGTGGCGGTGTTCAGTCCTCATAGGCCACAACTCGGTGGAGATCTCTGATATGGGGCAGATTTATACAACTGGAAGCTTTACAGCAGTTGCATGCAACAAAGACAATTTGAAACGAATACCTCTGCCCAATTGACCTTCCGCAGATCAAGTCCTACGCATACGGAACCAAACTGCATGTTCTGGTAGTGTGGTGATGAGTGTCCTCCGGTCCTTGTCTCTCGGTCTGTCTCTCTATCCGCCTTTCTAAGTTTGTTGGTTCCTGTCTGTATCAGCTTGCCCCATGCTCACCTCCTCGTTGGAACCACTGCCCTCCCTTCCCTGACGCTCACCAACCGCTCTCTCCTCCGACCCCAGGCCCTGCCCCCAACCACCATGGCCCTGAGCATCTACTGCACCTCCATCACCGTCTTCTTCGTCCTCATCAAGCTGGCCAACTACCGGCTGCACGTGATGTTTGACCAGGGGGAGGCGCTGGTGCGAAGCAGTCTCTCGGACCTCAGCAAGGCCCCGGAGAAGAAGAGCAACGCTTCGGACCCCTGCCTGCAAGCCACTATCAGGTCCGACAGTACATCATACATATATTACCGAACTTCTAACTGTCTCTGTAAGGAGGTCTCTCTCTCTCTGATCTTGCTCAGCTCTTCTATGTTTCTACCTTGATTTTTCTTCCCTTGGATTTTGGGGGAAAGGGTTGCATGGTGTCTTGTGAAATGGTGTCCTGTGAAGCCCTTTGAGACTTTACCTGTGATTCAAGATGGTACACATTTAATTGAGCTGACATGACATAATTAAACAGGTGTAGATACGATTTGGGAGTTGTAAAGAGAGAGAGCAGAACAGAGATGGTATTGTAAGGTTCTGGTGAGTAGCTCTCTACTCCCGAGCGTCAGAAAGCTGTTTTCAATTCGGGTGGACAAACCCTTTCCTTGTTGCTAATTTAATTTTAAAAGGCTTATATTAGCAAGATCAAGAATGCAGAGCTTTTATTTTGTCTTCCTTCCTCACCCTGTTTTGAAATATATTCATATTTCATGTAACTGAAGACCCCGTTATATTGATGTATGGGCTGCCATGAAGTCATATTGAATTGTTCTCTTTTGCTCTCTCTCTCTCTCTCTCTCTCTCTCTCTCTCTCTTCTCTCTCTCTCTCTCTCTCTCTCTCTCTCTCTCTCTCTCTCTCTCTCTCTCTCTCTCTCTCTCTCTCTCTCTCTCTCTCTCTTCTCTCTCTCTCTCTCTCTCTCTCTCTCTCTCTCTCTCTCTCTCTCTCTCTCTCTCTGTCTCTCTCACACTCTCCATCTAATTCAGGAAGAGCAGCACAGTCCCAGACAGTGTTGCCATGACTTTGTTGGTTCGTAACAGGCCCAGCCCAGTGATCCAGGTTACAGTTAAACAGACTGAGACCGACCAGGGACTGATTGGAGTAGTGAGTGGATTATTGACAGATCGATTGGTTCATATTGATTTGTGAAGAACATGTTTACCATTTATGTAAATACTGTGTCTCTGTACTTCCCTCTGTTCAGGAATGTCCAAAGTCAGATGAGGTGAACGATACAGAAGGTAATGTTGTTTCACATAATTCATGTTTCACAACAAAGAATCCTTTGTATTGTAGACAGAACTGAAAGAGTGAGATTGTGTATTCATAGGTACAATAGGTTTTCTAATAATGTATATGGAATCATTTTTTGTACCCACTGGTGAATAATTGACAAACAACATCCATTGGTCATCGGCCCTTCATAGCAAGTAAACAAAAAGTCAGTCCTTTTAATACAGTCTACAGTTTGATCACAATGACAATGTTGAACCCAGTTTTACAGAGACAGAAATCATTAGTTCTCTTGCACTGAAACATGCTGGTACATCCCCACTCACTCAGGCTGAAGTTAACCTGATTTGATTCTGCAACTTGGAAATGATGATGGGCAGCTAGTGAACTACATGCTATTTCTGTCTGGGATTATTCTTGTCTCTTGATCTTCCTTCAGTTCAATGTGATTAATATTTAACCATGCAACACCAGTTGAGAGCAGAAAAATGGGGAGAAAAGAAAATAAGGTTTTCTGAATATTATATGTGGAACATTGAAACTCATAAGAGATTGATGCCAGTGCCTTGTAGTCCCTCAGAACAGTGGGAAACGAATGCTCCAATTACATATAATAAACATATTACACCATGAAATGTATCGAGCTGTCTCAACAAAGCCTAGACTTTAAGCCAAACAATCTCAGTTTAGATTTGACCACAGACCAGGATGTCATTGATTTAATTAAAAGCCATTGATTAACGTGAGTGACAGCTTGAAAGCAGCCTGGGGAAACCGAATCAAATGCAGCGCAGAAGGCCAAAGGCCCGTCTATAACCAGCCAGACTATTAATCCCCTTTTGATTTCTCTTTTGTTGGCATATCGGATTCCCCCGACGTTGGCCAATAGAGATCGGTAGTCTGTCTTTCCCTAATGGTCTCATAGATAATGTAGTAGAGGGATGACTTCTTCTAACACACCGTAGCCGTAAATCTGCTCAGGGAATCAGCCACGCAGCGGCTTGGAAGCTAGCTCCAGTTTAATGTGTGACCTCATGCCCTTGTGATGAGTCACAGCAAGATCAGCCATAATATCTCAAGAGTGCCCTGGATATATTGTCCCTGTCTTATCCATGTGGTGCAGTCGAGCAGATATACCCAATGTGTTTTATGGCTGGTAGTTCTACTGATATGGAATAAATGGTATGCTGTTGATTATGTGGAATATGTGGGGATTATTGTGGCTCATGTCCTTTCTGAGAATCCAAGGCACTCTACGTAATCTGGTCTGCATGTAGTGACGCTTAAGCATTAGCAGAAGAGAATGAAGAACCGATGGAAGTGTTTTTGTATGGAACCTATGAAACGAATTGAAGAAAATGAGGCACACTGCTGAATCTTCCCCCTGTCCCGCCACGCAGGGCGTAATCAGAGCACGGCGGACGACCTACCAGAGGGGCGTGTGCAGCCCGGCCAGGAGCTCTCCCCGGAAGAACTGTCCAGCCCCAACCCGGACCAGGCCACCCCTCTGCTGCAGGCCCAGCAGAGGCCCTCTTCCCGGGCTGGGGGGGACGGCACCAGGCCCGGGTCGGCCGCCAGCGCGGAGAAACGGGACGCCTCTTCCAGGACCGGGTGTGGCGGCGGCGGCGGCGGCGGCGGCGGCGGCGGCGGGACAGAGAGGGAGGAGGCGGACATCCAGAGCCCCCTGACCGGCACCGACCGGCTGCTGTCGGAGCGGAGCAGGGCGGCGGAGAAGGAGAGGACGACGGTGACGGAGCCGGAGAAGGGGGGCAATGTGGAGGAGGACGGGGGCGAGAGGGAGGCCGTGGATGAGGGGCTGCCCTCCTCCCACGGCGGCGGCGGCAGCAGCAGCAGCAGCAGCAGCGGCAGTGGCAGCGATGAGGGAGAAAGCGGCGAGGAGAGTGAGGGGCGCAAGGAGCCCTCCGACACCAACAACAACACGGTGGACGAGCCCCGAGACCACCTGGGGGCTATAGTCGACAGCACTCCCCAGACCCCCTCCGAGGTAGCCTATAGACAACCGTTTGTAGAACGCAACACATAAACGACGCACTCTATTTGAACCAGCCAGTGCTGGATATCGCCCGACCCCCGACCTTTGACCCCTGTAACGCCCCCGGGGCCTTGATGGCCTTGCTTTCCTGTCTCACCCCCCGCAGTTCGAGGAGGCGGAGGAGGCCTACTGTTCGGACGAGATCGCCGTGGTGCTGGTGGACAACTCGGGCTCCGGGTCCTCCGAGTCGGCGCCCCTGGAATCCCGCGACACGGTGAAGATCATCATCACCATGAGCTGCGACCCGCACACGGCCGCGCGGCTGGAGGAGAGCGTGAAGCAGAGCATCCTGGAGAGCACGCAGGTAGGAGGGGGCGGGGCCTCCACCCGCACCACCCTCTGGCCCTTCTGCTGTCTAGAGGCTCTTAGGGAGATATGGACACCCGAGTTGTTGTGTTGTCGTGGGGTTTGTGTTGAGGCTTCCGTGCATGTTTGGCACAGTTGTTTCCGTTTATGTATAATAATTAACAACAAATGTTATGGCCGTTCCAGCTGGATTGCTCTATGCATGCAGTTAATATTGATGAATGGGTAATGTTTTCCTTTCTTTTGGGGCATCTTTTGTTTATTGAAAAAAAAATGAGGCTTGATGATACATATATTTAATTTCTCTGTTTGGCCTAACCAGATAATATTACATTTGAGTGGATATTATGGATGTGAACGAAAATAAACATATATTTGAACATAATATATATATATATATACAAACATATAAACCTAGACATATATTCAAAGCTATGACACAACACCCCCGGTGGTTGTCCCCTGAGCACAGGCCCAGAAGGAGGCGGGGGAATGCCACATCAAGATCCCCGTCATCACCTTCGACTCCCTCGAGGAGGACGGGCAGAGAGCGGGACAGGAAGGGGCGGAGTCAGACGAGGAGCCCTCGCCCAGACTCTCCCAGTCGACCGTCCACAGTGAGGAGTTCCACCTGTGCAGGGAGACCACCAGCTCTGAGTCCCCCGTGACGGAGGGCCCCCCCGGGCGCCAGCAGAGACCCCCGCCGCCCAGCCTGCGTCTGGGGGAGGCCAGCGACAACGTGCTCAGCCCGCTGCTGACCAACGACAACAGCTCGTCGGGCGTGGATCTGCACTCCCACCACGACGACTCGGACCCCCCGGAGCTCACCGTGGACTCGGAGGGCTTCCTGCGGCTGCCCCCCGCGCTGGGCCGCTACGGGCCCGGGGGCAGGACGCACGTCCGCGGCCTCAGCATGGACAGCGGGAAGGACGCCGTGCTGCTGTCGGAGCGGTCGCACAACGCAGTATGTACAGGGTGGGGCTGACTGGGAGGTACTGCTTACTGTGTACAGGGTGGGGCTGACTGGGAGGTACTGCTTACTGTGTACAGGGTGGGGCGGACTGGGTAGTACTGCTTACTGTGTACAGGGTGGTTCTTACTGTGTACAGCGTGGCACTAACTCTGTAGTATGCTTTTATTGTGTAGCATCTTGGCACTTGCAGTGTAGTACGCTATAACTGTTCAGTACGCTGTTACTGTTTAGTACGTGACTTACTGCCCAGTTTGGCACTAACTGTGTTCAGTGTGAGGCTTACTGGGAGGAACGCTATGACTCTGCAGTATGGCACTTACTTTGTACAGTACGGCACTCTGTTAATGTGTCAATTTCATGACCCATGCTTTCATCCATTCATCCCTTTGTCCATCCACCCATTCATCCGTTCATCCGTTCATCCATTAACCCCTCCCCTTTCTGGCTTCCAGACGGTAATGACGAGTTCTAAATCGGACCTGGAGGCCAAGGAAGGCCAGCTCCCCAACGAGTCCAACTTCCTGGAGTTCGTGTCTCTTCTGGGGTCCCTGAGCAGAGAGGGCGGGGCCAGCGCCCAGGAGGAGGAGAGGACGCAGCAGAGAGGGGACGCACACACTGCGGACCAGGGTGGGCGTCCACACGGCGGGGGTAGCAGATCCTTCTAATCAGCACGCCCATGATTAAAGCGGCATGTATCTTAGAATAAATATTAGGATTGGGAATTCCTCATGTGCTATTTTGGTTCACATTATAGGTCGAAGAAGTTAGATGAAATATAATTTTTTGATCACATCCCAATTCGGTTCACATGCTAAGGCTGAGATTACAATTATTTAAATAAGTTGAACTTGATCTAACTGATTCATCGTCCTCCTATAAACACGCAAACATCCATCCTTCATGCGCCGGTGCAGACCGCAGCTTCCGTTGCAGACCGTGAGTGTGAATCCAAATTTGAAAGGAGTAAGCCCCGTGTTTTAACACTTCTTCTCCTTCCCAGAGGATCCCAGTACATCCGCCAAACCAAGCGAGGCCTTTTCTGAGACCAAAGGGGAAAGCCAGCGCAGGAGACCCAACCCCCCCACCAGCCTGGCCACAGACACCCTGCACGCCATCCCCCCCGCGCGCATCCCCATCGTCTCCCCCGACAGGTAAACACACAGCAGAGCTACGGTGACAATGCTGTGAAGAGTTTATTGCCAAACTCTAAATAACATGCGGCTTTTTGTCGTGCGTTTCGATGGCTGTGCCCGAGGATGGCTTTAATGGAACGAGTTAGTGCCTTATTCGCACCCAGCCCTCAGACGGACCGGGAGAAGGACCCGGACTACGACTCCCTCCCGTCCCAGACCTCCCAGTCGGAGAGCTCCATGCTGCAGGTCATCTGCAGACCGGAGGCCACCAACAAGGAGGACGCGTACACCTTCCACACCGTGCACAGTACGTCTGAGTCCGACCGCTTGTTCCTCTGTGACGGCATGTTGACACATGGGGGCCTGAAACGCATGGGAGAAGCGCAAAACGCAATTAGCTCTGTGGGCGGGTCTCTGGCGCTGTTGCTAATATACCGGCGGAAAATGGCTCAAATCTAAAATGGGTTGGTCTGAAGTAGCCTAATGTGTTTTTTGGGCGTAACATGCATAAACCAATAAGAGCCCCATCTCCCATCCCCTTATGAGCCATTTAGCGCATTTGAAACTGACGAGTTGATATTTTGACAGCGCGTGTGCATTCTCCCCTGAGACAGATGTATGACCACATGAATTTCCAACTTCCAATGGCTCAGTTTATGTCCAAATAATATGGCCTAATTCACACATGGATAGCGTTTTCTTCTACAACTTCTGAAACACTGAGTCGTCATATCAATTTCGGCAAAGAAAACGTAACACATATATGTGCTAAAACAAGATTTTGTTTTGGAAGGCTGGGATATACTTTGCTCGTTTATTATTGTTATTATTATTATTTTAACGCATGGCATAGCCTATTGCAGTGTTCATTCATGCAGCCCCTATGGAATTTTTTTCCACAATCCACATGCTATTTCTATGCAGTTTTACGTATATGAACAATCTTTGACATCATAATATTTAAATTAGGCTAATTGTTTGCATGTTTGTGCTGTTTATAGCCTACGTGTGTGTAAGCTTATGTTACAGTTCCGAACTGCCTAGGCATGTCAAAATAGCAAAACCAACTGCGCTATCCGCTAGTGCACTTTCTTCGGTCAGTTGTTCAATTGCAAAATGTATCTGTATGAGAGCTATATGTATCTTTTCACGCCTCTGCTTTCGCCGACACGCCTCTCTCCGGGCGCAAGTTTAGTGGCGCGAGTTTGCTGTGGGGGCAAATCTTCTTTGCGCCGGCTGCAAACTAGCAACGATACATGCGTCGGTGTAGAAAGTAAATTGTGCTGGGTGCAAGATAGGGCCCATGGTCTGTTTAGACAACATAACAGGTCTCGTTGGAGATTGTTTAGTTGAGTTCATTCATCTCTGTTTTGGTTGAGATATGAAGCTCTATTTATATCCTGGGTCTATTTCTGTCCTAACCTGGCCGTCAAGAATGCAACAACACATTATTAGCATAAAGAGTTTAAAAATACTCAAATCATTGATCATCTTCTTTTGTGTCAGTTTTGTACTTTGGTGTCAGTTTGCTTTGAGCTGCATGAAACATAATAAGCTCTGTGTATGTGTGTGTGTGTGTGTGTGTGTGTGTGTGTGTGTGTGTGTGTGTGTGTGTGTGTGTGTGTGTGTGTGTGTGTGTGTGTGTGTGTGTGTTACCAGGGGACCGGCCCCGTAAGCTCTATGCAGAGAGGGCCCTCAACCTGCCCCTCGGGGCGGAGCTCATCACCGGCAATATGTGGTACTGCTGGAGCGTCGACCTCCTTCTTCCTCCTCCTTCTCCTCCTTTTCCTTCAAATCCTCCTCCTCCTCCTCCTCCTCCCTCCTCCCTCCTCCTCCTCCTCCTCCTCCTCCTCCTCCTCCTCCCTCCTCCCTCCTCCTCCTCCTCCTCCTCCTCCTCCTCCTCCTCCTCCTCCCTCCTCCTCCTCCTCCTCCCTCCTCCCTCCTCCTCCTCCTCCTCCTCCTCCTCCTCCTCCTCCCTCCTCCTCCCTCCTCCTCCTCCTCCTCCTCCTCCTCCTCCACTGCGTATTACACAGCACTCTCCTTCCTTCTCCCCCTGCTCCCTTTCCTGAACATTTCCTTTATTTAATAAAAAATGTTTATGCCACCTGAACTGAGTTTAATTATCTGCCTGTTATTATATTCTGTTACCTCAATCCAGCACATAAATACAGAATTTGCATGAATAAATATTTGCATAGTATTTTTTAATACTCTATTCTGTGGACTTGTGGACCAATATTCAACACACCAATGCGTGTGTGTTTATCTGTGTGTGCGTGTTTCTGATTGCATGTGTGTGTGTTTTGTTTGTGTGTGTGTGTGTGTGTGTGTGTGGGGGTCCAGTGACCTGCTATCGACCTCTTCAAACTCCGAGGGTCAGGACGGCCTAGTGGGGGGCCACATGGAGGGCCCGTTCCAGCGACGCATCATCCCTGCACACCGACTCCGGCCCCGCAGAACCCACCCAGAGATCTTCCAGGTACCGACCCCCCCCACTGCCGCCTCTTGTGGCGGGCTGTTCTGTCTCTCCTCTCCCTTTTACTGGATCTATCTTTGGTGTTGTGGTGTGCTTTGCATTCTCCCCCTGTTTTCCCCCTCTGTTTGCCCTTTCTTTTATCCCGGGCTGGACTCTACTCTGTCGTGTTATCATTTGGTTTGTTATGTCCTTTTTCTCTTCTCTTATCTCATCAGGGCGTTGCTCCTATTTTTCTCCGCTCTTCCTCTCCTGTCCGTTCCTTAGCTATATATCATCTCCCCTCTCCTGTCCTCTCGCTGTATTTCCTCTCCTCTGCTCTCTTGTTTCCTCTTCTCTCCTCCTCTCGTGTAACCGAGAGCCAGAGAGCAGTTGGCTTCGATGGCAACTATTTAAATGGTATTGATGCAAATCAGTGGTGCGCAATCACCTCACTCTATCACTGTAATGAACTGTCCCTTCTCATGGTCCGCGGATACAGGCTCCAGAGCCATTTTTTTTGGACATAGCAGAGTTTAGCTGCAATGAAGCGAACAGCAATGGCCTGAGTCAGGCGGGATCCTAACCCCTTACACTGTTTCGCACAACTAACGATTGAAATCAGGCTTCAAACAACAGTATGCTTAGACATGTGTGAATCAAAGGGGCTTTGCCGGCCTCACTTTAAGTCATGATAACTCTGGAGGATTCTGACAAATGTATGTTAATGTTGATAATTTCTTTAATAGGCAGAGAATCTTATTTGTGTGAGCAACACTTTGTGTGTGAAACACCATGTGTTTTTGTGTGTGTGTGTGTGTGTGTGTGTGTGTGTGTGTGTGTGTGTGTGTGTGTGTGTGTGTGTGTGTGTGTGTGTGTGTGTGTGTGTGTGTGTGCGTATGTGTGTGTCCTGCCAGGAGGAAGACTCTCTGGACGAGTCTTCAGAAACATCCACGCAAGAGAGACCGACTAGGAAGCTGTACTACAAGCTCAGACTGTTTCCTGGGAAGTGGGTCAACATCCTGTACGACCGACTGACCCTGCTCGCGCTGTTGGACAGGTGTGTGTGTGTGTGTGTGTGTGTGTGTGTGTGTGTGTGTGTGTGTGAGTGTGTGTGTGTGTGTGTGTGGGTGTGTGTGTGTGTGTGCGTGCACGCGCGTGTGTCTGTGTGTGCGTGTGTGTGTGCGTGCGTGCATGCGTGTTTGTGTGTGTGCGTGTGCGAGTGAGTGTGTGTGACGCAGTGATAATATTGACCCGCAACTATCGACCATTTATATCCATTCATCATTCAGTCTACAATGAGACGTAAATAATGGCAAATACCCATCAAGCCTCGGGCCAAGGGAAGTTTAGAATTTCCTCGCTTTGTCTGACAAGCAGCCAAGAGGAGAAAAACTAAATTATTGATTTCATCAAACAGGAAAATTATTTCAAATATTAAACATTTCTGCAGCGCTAGGCAAGGAATGTTAGGTATCTGTAATGGGATTATTGACATAAACAATCATTTATACATTGATTATTATGTGTGTGTGTGTGTGTGTGTGTGTGTGTGTGTGTGTGTGTGTGTGTGTGTGTGTGTGTGTGTGTGTGTGTGTGTGTGTATTTGTGTGTGTGTGTGTGTGTGTGTGTGTGTGTGTGTGTGTGTGTGTGTGTGTGTGTGTGTGTGTGTGTGTGTGTGTGTGTGTGTGTGTGTGTGTGTGTGTGTTGGTGTGTTTGCATGCACATATTTGCATTTCTGCAGATGTAAGCAGCAAACGTTCTGTTCTTTTCTTAAATGGATTCTTAACATCCACAATTAATTGATATATCAAAATGATGTGTTGATTAATGGATTAACCACAACCGCTATCCCCCCACACCACTGCTGGTCGTAGGAACCAGGAAGTTCTGGAGAACCTGGTGGCCATCTTCATGGGCTTCCTGGTGTCATTCCTGGGCTTCCTGCTCTTGAACCGGGGCTGCTTCCAAGACTTCTGGGTATTCCAGTTCTGTCTGGTCATCGCCAGCTGCCAATACTCATTACTCAAGGTGAGGAGACCACTTCATAGTTCTGCCCTGCTGAGCTCCATCTCTGACTCCCTCCCTGCAGTGTTGGTGGATTGGGCCAGATATCCCTTCTAATCTGGCAACCCTGGCTGCAGCGCACTGCAGCCAGGATTGCCAAATTCGGTGGGATATCCGGCCCAACCTGGCAACACTGCCTCCCAACACTCTCTTAGGAGACCCTCACCTCATGGACTGCGGTGATCATTTCCTCATCTCCCCTCAGTTGTAAATTCGGCAACTATAGAAGGCGACAGCATCCCTACACCGTACTGCTGACTCTCAGCAGCTGATTCAGCCTTTGCTGCTGGAATCTTTTTTGCGGCACAACGATAATCGCTCAAGGGATTCTAATAAAACTCTGCATCGAGCGTTGCCATTAGTGATGGTCGACGCAGCACTGCCATCTGTTGTGAAATCCCTGTCTGGTGTGGCTCGCGCTCATTGGTTGTGAGTGAGTTATTTTCAGGTTAAGTGGGGATTCATAATCCGTGTGTCTCTGTCTGTTGTCCTTTTCAGAGTGTTCAACCCGACGCGGCCTCGCCCACGCATGTGAGTTGGTCTGTGCTGGGGAAGTGATTGGCATCACATGTCTCTTTAGGTCATACGGATCTCTGTTATGTAATCATGTATCGGATTGAAAATATACTGTATGTGATATGTCTGTGTTCTGTGTTGTCCACGCACAATCATGGGCATGTTTGTGTTTGTGTGTGTCTATGGAAATCTGTGAGTGTGTGTGTGTGTGTGTGTGTGTGCTTGTTTTTGTCTATGTGGGTGTACGTTGTTTTTTGTGTTTGTGTTTGTGTCCGCCTGTGCGTCTATCTTTACATGTGCGTGTCTATATGTGTGTGGTCTCCAGGGCCACAACCAGCTGGTGGCCTACAGCCGGGCGGCCTACTTCTGCCTGTTCTGCTCTCTGATCTGGCTGCTGGAGCAGGTGCTGCAGACCAAGGACCTGCCCGTCTCCACGCTATACGGGGTCACCATCGCCTGCCACGACGCCCTGCACCTCCTCAGAGACCTGCTCCTGGGTACGGTCAGCCACCGTGGAGAACGCGCGTGTGTGTGTGCCTGTGTGTGCGTTTGTGTTTGTGTGTGTGTCTTTGTGTTTGTGTGCACGCATGTTTGTGTGTGTGTGTGTGTGTGTGTTTGTGTGTGTGTGTGTCTTTGTGTTTGTGTGCATGCATGTGTGTGTGTGTGTGTGTGTATATGTGTGTTTGCGTGAAACCTGTGAACACAGACGCCCATGTGAAAATCGACGTCCAGCTTTGTTATGATGTATTCATGGTTGGAGAGGAGATATATTGGATGCAATTCAGAGGTTAACAAGGGATTTGATCTATTGATATATCAATGACACTTGGACCATTTTAGGTGTCGTCGTAGGAAAAGCACAGGTGTCACTCATAACACTAATTATGGGCCTCCTCTTTTGGTGTGATGAGCGAGGCCCTCTTTTCGACCTATCACGACCCCTCTGTGAAACGGGCACTGTCTGTGAAACACTGGTCAGCTTCCGGATGCTTTCCACCACAGACAACAAGGCCTCACTGATCTCCGCTCTGTCCCCCAGGGATCACCTACTGCTTCCCCATCACCTTCCTGGTGGGCCTGCTGCCCCAGGTCAACACCTTCACCATCTACCTGCTGGAGCAGATCGACATGCACTTCTTCGGAGGAACCGGTGAGCCCCGCTCATCATGTGACCAATCACATCGCTTTAACCCACCTTTCACACCTGTGTATTTAGACCACAGAATGGTTGAATACTTCATTCTGATTGGTCGATATCATTCCACGGGTGTGCATTCTTTTCGATAACCGGACGTCTCCGCCTTTTAAACGTTTCAAGTCATTGCGCTACAAACTAACAGTAACAGCAACGGCCATGTAGAGCCATTGACTGGATGTTTCCATGACAACGCAAAACATTAGGCTGAAAGGGCCACAGAAAAGAGTTTCATTATAGCTGAGGAATTCGATAAAAAAATCGTAAGTGTTTGCTGAATGTACCGAAATACGATACATTCACTCAACTGTGGGGAGCAGGATCTGCTTTGCCTCGGCAGTGTCTCTGACCCCATCATACAAGATTTACGTATAACAGGACTCTTTTGCATATTGAATGGGTATATCCATATATATATTATCGATATTTATTTGAAGCATATTTTTGTTGTCAGTGTTAAAAAGGGATTTTTCGTTGCATGCTGCCTCTTGGCAGCATTCGTCAAGGTTACATAAGAAACAGCCAACATATACACACTATATATTAAATCAGACGGTGTTCCGTGTTTCTTTGTGTTCCCCAGCTGCCACAGGCCTCCACTCTGCAATATACAGTATCCTACGCAGTCTGGTAGCACTGTCACTGCTCTATGGATTCTGCTTCGGAGCCCTCAAGGTAAGAAACGAATAGAGTTGCTGTTGAATGAGCCAGGGCTCGATACGTCTCCCATCTCCTCTCCTCTCCTATCCTCTCCTCTCCACTCATCACCTCTCCTCCTGCTTCTCTCTGTCCTCTCCCTTCCCCCTCCCCCTATCTTCTCTCCGCACCCCTTTCTACTCTCTCCTCTTCTCTACTCTCTCCTCTGTCCTCTTCTCTTCCCTCTCCCCTCTCTCTGTTATAAATAGCCTGCGAGCCACTTTACTGAGTGATGGAGGGAAGAAAGCGAGGGCTGTGACAGTGCTGTTATTCGTCCTTACTAAATGACTAGGAAGAGGCAGCAGCCTGGGGTGTGTGTGTGCGTGTGTTTGTGTGTGTGTTTGTGTGTGTGTGTTTGTGTTTGTGTGTGATTGTGGGGGTGTGGTGTTAACTGACAAGCACCAACAGGAAGGACAGGATCACAGGATGATAATTATAGACACACAGTCCTACACGTCTTGCTTTACAAGAATTATAGGGAGATGATATTACACACAGGTGATATCTGGAACAGACTAATACAGGTGTTTGCACAATTTTGTATTACTAAAAATATTCAGTGGTACATGGTGATTGTGTGCATGTGTTTGTGTGTTTGTGTGTGTTTTCAGGAGCCCTGGGATGAGCAGCACACCCCTGCTCTGTTCTCTGGATTCTGTGGCCTCCTGGTGGTGTTCTCGTACCATCTGAGCAGACAGAGCAGCAACCCCTCCACCCTACTGTAAGTACCACCAGCAAGACAGGAACACACTACAATTCTGTGGAATTTTGTTTTGATTTTACTGTGACAATACTCTCTCTCTCTCTCTCTCTCTCTCTCTCTCTCTCTCTCTCTCTCTCTATATATATATATATATATATATATATATATATATAGAGAGAGAGAGAGAGAGAGAGAGAGAGAAAGATATATATATATATATTGCTGTGTAAGTTCAATATAATATCTTTGTTTCATGAAAGAAACAATTTCATAAACAAGTATATTTAATTCTGTCTCGTCATCAATTCTTTAGATTAGAATTGATGACGAGTCACACCCATTGCAAGTCTGCGTTTTGTGTGTGCGCGTGTGGAAAGAGGAAAGAGCGATTTTAGGATAGGCAGACATTCAAGTATAAAACATGTGGACGTTTCATCACTGTGGTTTCCAGATCGCTGATCAAGTCGAAGCTAGTTCCGGGGCTGGTGGACAACGAGGAAGATGAAGAGGTGGAGTCACACATCAAAGACCCCCTGCCGGAAAAGCTGCAGAACTCGATGGTTAATAATATGCTATGGAAATGTGTAGAAACAGTGGTCCAAAACTGTATTTGAATGACTAACCAAAAGACAGACCAAATAAAAGTTTTAATGCATACAAATAATGAGCCAGGGATGAATGATCGGCACTCTGTAATCGTTGATCAAGTGTTTTCTCCTGTGGTCTTCAGAAAGAGATCCTCATGTCAGACATCGTGGTCTGCTCCGTGGCCTACATCCTGACCTTTGCCCTCACCGCCAGCACGGTCTTCCTCTCCCTGAAGGTGAACTTCCTGCCTTCATCGGGACATTGGCAGGGTCATGTGACTACTTGGCCCTGAGGAAGACTACTGTTATTACATAGTTATGAAACGTAACAGACGTGCATACATAGACACAAACACAAAAAACGATTCGTAACCTAAAAAACAACTTGGATGCCCAACAAACAAGATGAACTCCCACTAGAATATCGAGCTGAGCACTCACACCTTGTCCCTCGTCACGGAATAACGTATTCATCCGTGTTACCATTGAAAATCATCACATGGTTGACTCTAGCGTTGTTTCTGTGGCCCGCAGCCCTTTGTGACCATCGTGCTGTACGCGCTGGCCGGGACGGTGGGGCTGGTCACCCACTACCTCATCCCCCAGCTGAGGAAGCACCACCCCTGGCTGTGGCTGTCCCACCCTGTCCTCAAGACCAAGGAGTTCCACCAGTTTGAGCCCAGAGGTCAGCCGGCAGCAGGGGACGCCATGACACTCACATGACCTTCACTACACGCTCCGCCAGAGCCGCCATCACACACTGATCTGACGGTGGTTCAGGCATTTAGCTATTTTGTTGCCGATAAGTAAAAAAAACGTTCTCTTCCAAAACTCGAAATATAAAACCTAGAAACTTGTAAATATGGTGAACAGGTCAGAGTCATTGCTTCTAACATACTTACTAACTAAATCACGTCAAATATCATTCATGGCTATTAAGGATTAATAATGATAATTAATAAAATAAAATGATATAAATAGCCCGTTGTTGTTGACAGGACAACCAAAGTGCAGTGACTAGTGATGCTCAGGGTCTCTGCTCCCCCCAGAGGACGCGGTGCTGATGTGGTTCGAGCGGCTGTACGTGGGCCTGCTGTGCTTCGAGAAGTACGTGGTGTACCCCGCCATCGTGCTGAGCGCCCTCACCAACGACGGCTTCTCCCTCAGCCACCGCAAGAGGCTGGGCATCCAGTGAGTGGGAAGGAGCAGAAACACACACACACACGCACACATGCACGCACAAGCGCACACACGAGCGATTCCTGGTATATTTTTGGTAACGTTTGCTTCTAAACGACGAGAGTTGGGAGTGTGAGTGTGTGTGTCCGTGTGTTTGTGTGTTTGTGCCTGTGTGTGTGTGTGTGGGCGTGTGTGTGTGTGTGTGTGTGTGTGCTACTGTCTGACCGTGTGTGTGCTGCTGTCCGACCAATGTGTGTGTGCGTGTGCGTGTTTCTGTGTGTGTGTGTGCGCGTTTCTGTCTGACCCATGTGTGTGTTGCTGTCTGACCCGTGTCTGTGCTGCTGCCTGACCCATGCGTGTGTGTGTGCTGCTGTCTGACCGTGTGGTGTGTGTGTGGGTGTGTGTGCGTTTGTGTGCATGTGTGTGTGTGTGCGTGCTGCTGTCTGACCCGTGCGTGTGTGTGCTGCTTTCTGACCATGTGTGTTCCCCTCCCCAGCGGCGATGTCCTCCTCACCACGGTGGCCGGGCTGAAGCTCCTGCGCTCGTCCTTCTGCGACCCCAGCTTCCAGTTCCTCACCCTCCTCTTCACGCTCATCTTCTTCCACTTCGACTGCCCACGCGCCTCCGAGAGCTTCCTGCTCGACTTCTTCCTCATGTCCATCATCTTCCACAAGGTGCGGGCTGGGAGGGGCTGGGTCGAAGGGCTGGTTTCACATTATGTTTAATCGGGACATGTACTGGGACATGTACTGGGACATGTACTGGGACATGTACTGGGACATGTACTGGGACATGTACTGGGACATGTACTGGGACATGTACTGGGACATGTACTGGGACATGTACTGGGACATGTACTGGGATGTGGGTTGTTTTGAATTGGCAAATCAAATCCACAATTCTACTGCGGAATATAGGAATTGTATTGAATTTATATAGATATTTTATTTTAAAATCTATATACAATCAAAACAGATTTTCAGCACTGAGTAGTGTTTCCCTAAGAACCATTTAAAACATACATTTTAGGGACAATCTCACTCAAAAAATGTATAAGATCAGTCCGGTCAAGTCTGGCAGAGATATGACCAGAAAATATAAATATATGAAAAATTGAAATATGGAAACTGATCTAATAATATTTTGTGCATTAGAGGGAACGTCTCTTATCTCCCCTCCAAAGAGGACAAAACATTGAAACAGGCAAATACTTCAAACGCATAAAACACCACCTTCACGCGTGTGTGTGTCCTACAACCACACCTCTAGGGACAGAGGAATGCACTGTTCACCGTTTAGCTGCTGTTTTATATATGCTCACACGGTGCAACGTTTTCCCCGTGGACTCTTCGCTCCACGTGTGAGGAGGAGAGGACTGAGAGGTGGTGGAGGCGGTGTGTGTGTGTGTGTGTGTGTGTGTGTGTGTGTGTGTGTGTGTGTGTGTGTGTGTGTGTGTGTGTGTGTGTGTGTGTGTGTGTGTGTGTGTGTGTGTGTGTGTGTGTGAGGAGATGACTGAGTGGTGTTGGAGGCAGTGTGTGTGTGTGTGTGTGTGTGTGTGTGTGTGTGTGTGTGTGTGTGTGTGTGTGTGTGTGTGTATGTGTGAGGAGAGGACTGAGAGGTGATGGAGGCGGTGTGTTTGTGTGGTGTGTGTGTGTGTGTGTGTGTGTGAGGAGAGGACTGAGAGGTGGTGGAGGCGGTGTGTGTGTGTGTGTGTGTGTGTGTGTGTGTGTGTGTGTGTGTGTGTGTGTGTGTGTGTGTGTGTGTGTGTATGTGTGAGGAGAGGACTGAGAGGTGATGGAGGCGGTGTGTTTGTGTGGTGTGTGTGTGTGTGTGTGTGTGAGGAGAGGACTGAGAGGTGGTGGAGGCGGTGTGTGTGTGTGTGTGTGTGTGTGTGTGTGTGTGTGTGTGTGTGTGTGTGTGTGTGTGTGTGTGTGTGTGTGTGAGGAGAGGACTGAGAGGTGGTGGAGGCGGTGTGTGTGTGTGTGTGTGTGTGTGTGTGTGTGTGTGTGTGTGTGTGTGTGTGTGTGTGTGTGTGTGTGTGTGTGTGTGTGTGTGTGTGTGTGTGTGAGGAGAGGACTGAGAGGTGGTGGAGGCGGTGTGTGTGTGTGTGTGTGTGTGTGTGTGTGTGTGTGTGTGTGTGTGTGTGTGTGTGTGTGTGTGTGTGTGTGTGTGTGAGGAGAGGACTGAGAGGTGGTGTTAGATGGCTGACGGTGTCTGTGTGTGTCTGTGTGTGTCTGTGTGTGTCTGTGTGTGTCTGTGTGTGTCCAGATGCGGGAGCTGCTCCTTAAGCTGCACTTCATCCTGGTGTACATCGCCCCCTGGCAGATCGCCTGGGGCAGCGCCTTCCACGCCTTCGCCCAGCCCTTCGCCGTGCCCCGTATCCTTCCTACGACCTGTTGGTGTGTGCGTGTGTGTGTCTGTGTATGTGTCTGTGTGTGTGTATCTGGTGTGTGTGTGGTTTTCTGGTGCCCATATGTGTTTGTGTGATAGGTCTGTGCGTGTGTTTGAATTTGTTGGTTATCCGTTGACTTAATCTTTGTAGGTGTGTGTGTCTGTGTGCTATTTCCTGGTACCCAAATGTGTGTGTTTCTTTGCGTGTGTGTGTGTGTGTTTGCTTGTGTGTGTTGGTGTGTGCACAAGATACCCGTCAATCTCTCAATTGTAACCATAGCAACCATCCGGGTTGCTATGGTCAGGCTGAGCTACCCGTGGCCACCGCACGGGAGTGAACTAGCCCCTAGGGTGGGGAGGCGAGGGTAACAACACACACCAGAGCCTCCATCGTACGCTCTGACCCCTGTGAGCTTCCTTTACCCCGCCACCCAGACTCCGCCATGTTGCTGCTGCAGACGCTCCTGACCACCATCTTCTACACGCCCCTCTCCCCCTTCCTGGGCAGCGCCATCTTCATCTCCTCCTACCCCCGGCCCGTCAAGTTCTGGGAGCGCAACTACAAGTAATTTCCCCCCCGGGCACACGACGCGACGCGACACGACGCGACACGACGCGACGCGACGCGACGCGACGCGACGCGACGCGACGCAACCGTCAGTGTGTTCAGAGTGACCGCACCGCGCTCAAGGCGCTACTGTCTGTCTTGTCGTCGTGCGTGCTGTGGTCGTTTTGGTTTTCCCCCTGCCTGGTCGCAGCAAGGGGGTCCCACATTACATCACAAGGAGCACCCCCCCCAACAAGGCTGCAACAAAAGACGCAAAGTGAACGTCCGCGTTCCAAATTCTCATGCGGTTGTCTGGTCGCCATGTTGTCTGGTCGCCATGTTGTCTGGTCGCCATGTTGGCTGGTGATCTGTTGGCTGGTGATCAGCTCCTCCCCAGACCCATATCTTGCTGCCTCGTTGGCTGTAAGGTGTCGCTTCTGTTATGGCTGGTCCCCACCCCTTTCAAACCACAGGGTTTGCGGATGCCCTGAGGTCACGGCGTTGGATCAGTTCACACTTTAGGAGCATCGCCGACACAGCGAGCTGCCATATGCCTCTGAGCTGTGGCTTCTGGCTGCAGTTTCTAAAGATGGTCAGCGAGCGGAAGATCAGGCTGGAATCGTGTGGTGTGAACTCAGCATAAGGGGGAATGGGGCGCCCTGTGTTATTGTGTGCTTGGATGGAAAAGAGGGAGAGGAAGGGAGAGGGGTGATGGGGAGTTTGAAGATGAAGAAACACGAGTAGTGGAAATAGCATGAAAAGCACTGACATGAGATTTAAAGACTGTTGTCCCTTTCCCTCTCTTTCTTACTCTCTCTCTGTTCCTCCCTCCCTCTTTCTCTCTCTCTCTCTCTCTCTCTCTCTCTCTCTCTCTCTCTCTCTCTCTCTCTCTCTCTCTCTCTCTCTCTCTCTCTCTCTCTCTCTCTCTTTCTCTCTGTTGGAGGGAACCACACACTCACACACTACTCTGAACCCTTTCAAACCCACCACATTCCCTTTACTTATTCATGGACAATAACTGAAGTCTCTCCACTCTCCCACTCTGAGGACCAGTCCCTCCCAGTCCTCCGGCATTAGCTCTGTTCATGTTCATGTTATGTTGCGTATGAGAAACACAACATGACGCGTGAAAACTCCCAGCAAGAGCAGCCTGTGTTTGTATTTACAACATGACACACCAACGCAGACTATTAATCATGTTATTTTTCTACTATGGGAATTCAGGAAGTTAGTGCGAAATCATTGTCACTCCGCGCCAGAAAAGGCATGCTGATCCCCTTTGATGTCTCTTGGCACGTGTTGCAGTATTTACAGAGTAATGCAGTGTTCACTGAATTGTTTTGGCCTCAACTGTGTTTTGGTATTTGAACCCAGCAGCAGCTCGTGCCAAAACCACGAGACAGCACTCGCGCTGCCAAGTCCCAACAAAATGAGCGCTTTGTTTTCAGTTCCTTAGGAGCATATTAAGCATATTTAGTTTCTTAATACTGCTTAAACTCTGACGGGACGAAACCGTGTTAATATAACGTCGGTCTGCTGCTTCTAATTTTAGATTTTAGGTTTGTAATTTGCTCCATTTTTAGATCGATTGCAGCAGAAAACCTACTTTGTACTTGATTGTTTTTTTTTTAATTTTGAATCTTCACCTGTACTGGCCCCTGATCCCATTGCTCTGGAAGGATTCTGTGATTCTGTTTGTGACTTTGTTGTCCAGTATAATAAAGGGACTCCTCTCCCCATCTTCCCCTGCAGCACCAAGCGCATCGACAACTCCAACAGCCGGCTGGTGTCCCAGGTGGATAAGGAGACAGGTACTATACACACACGTGCACTCTGGGTCACCCTTGGACGTCAGATCCGTACCTTATCTAACCCTATGCACCATTTTATTTGTAATGAAAAAATATGTATAGATATTGTAGCAAGTAAATATTGGGGGGGGGGGGGGGGGGGTTTAACCTGTGCTCACTGACTCAATGTGCTTGTACTCTGTGCTCTGTGCTCACTGACTCAATGTGCTTGTACCTGTGCAGGCCGGGTGAGGCTGCTTAAACCAGCCCTCATCCACGGACTCTCCCAAACAAAAACAAAAACAAAAATAAAATAATATATTATAGATATGGATATATTTCTTTATTTTAATTAAAAAGATGAAGTAAATGAACTCTAGGTTGGCCTCCGTGGTGATGTGAGCCCTGTCTGAACCGTTGTCCGTGCCTCCCAGGCTGTGACGACAACAACCTGAACTCCATCTTCTACGAGTACCTGACGCGCTCACTGCAGCACTCGCTGTGCGGGGACCTGCTGCTGGGCCGCTGGGGGAACTGCAGCGCGGGGGACTGCTTCATCCTGGCCTCCGACTACCTCAACGCCCTGGTGCACCTCATCGAGATCGGCAACGGCCTGGTCACCTTCCAGCTGCGGGGCCTGGAGTTCAGAGGTGAGGGCCGGTCACACTGGGGACGGGCAGCGGCAGCAATCATCTCGCCGTGTGACGGGACATCTGTGTCTGAGGACCATGCACTGGGATTCCGATTTCTGTGATACAATATAACATTTTTGTTGAATACTTTCTGGCCTTCAACAAATGTGCTTCGCACCGCTGTTCAGCATTCCACAGAGCCGTTTTCTTTTTTTAAATGACGACAATTGACGACGCAAATACAGTAGAGCGCCCTCTGTAGAACGTAACCATTATTTAACTTCCTATAAGATAACATTGACATTTCTTGCTTAAATTAGTATTTCAGTTTATTTTGTCATTAATTGCAGAAGGAAAGAATCACGATTACCCCCCATGTATCGATTGTTTCCCCCATTTCTCATATAGAAAATGATTGACCAAACTTCTATAATGACCCCCCCCCCCCCTCAGGGACGTACTGCCAGCAGCGGGAGGTGGAGGCCATCACGGAGGGTGTGGAGGAGGACGAGGCGTGCTGCTGCTGCGAGCCGGGCCACCTGCCCCACGTGCTGTCGTGCAACGCGGCCTTCAACCTGCGCTGGCTGGCCTGGGAGGTGACGGCCACCAAGTACCTGCTGGAGGGCTACAGCATCAGCGAGAACAACGCCGCCACCATGCTGCAGGTGTACGACCTGCGCAAGCTGCTCGTCACCTACTATCTCAAGGTAGCGGCCGCGCCGGGGGCTGGGGGGGCTGGGGGTGTGTGGGGGGGCTGGGGGTCTATGGGGGGGCTGGGGGTGAACACAGTGTTATGTTCCAGCGGGGGGGGGGGGTGGGGGGGGGGTGGAAAAGGGGTGTTTGTGTTTCTCTCTCTCTCTTTCTCCCCCCCCCCCTCTCTCTCTCTCTCTCTCTCTCTCTCTCTCTCTCTCTCTCTCTCTCTCTCTCTCCCTCTCTCTCTCTCTCTCTCTCTCTCTCTCTCTCTCTCTCTCTCTCTCTCTCTCTCTCTCTCTCTCTCTCTCTCTCTCTCTCTCTCTCTCTTTCACTCCTCCTCTCTATCAATCGCACTCTCTCTCTCTCTCTCTCTCTCTCTCTCTCTCTCTCTCTCTCTCTCTCTCTCTCTCTCTCTCTCTCTCTCTCTCTCTCTCTCTCTCTCTCTTTCTCCCCCCCTTCCTCCCTCCCGTGTCTCTCTGACTCTCTCTCCTCTCTCGCCCGCTGCAGTGCATCATCTACTTCCTGGCCCAGTCCCCTAAGCTGCAGGGCTGGCTGCAGGACTCCAGCCTGCAGGAGGCGCTGCAGTCCTACACCAAGTGGCACCACATCGAGCGCGACCCGCAGGTGTTCAGCGTGAAGATCGACGAGGACTACGTGCACTGCCTGCAGGGGGTGACGCGCGCCAGCTTCTGCAACGTGCACCTGGAGTGGCTCCAGTACTGCGCCGGCAAGATGGAGACGGTAGGCAGGGAGCAGGGGCCGGGGGGAGGGGGGTGCTGGGGGGAGGTGGCGCCCTCTCATGATGGTAGTGATGATGATGATATGGGTTTGTGTGCATGGTGGATAACATGCATGGGTTTTATTTACAACAGCTGTGTGTGTGTGTGCGTGTGCGTGTGCGTATGAGTGTGTGTGTGTGTGTGTGTTTATGTTGGTGGTGTCTTGTGTGTGTGTGTGTGCGTATGAGTTTGTGTGCGTGTGTGTATGAGTGTGTGTGTGTGTGTGTGTGTGTGTGTGTGTGTGTGTGTGTGTGTGTGTCTGTGTGTGTGTCTGTGTGTGTGCCTGTGTGCGTGTGTCCAGCCTGTGCCCAGTGATGAGGACTCCACCCTGGTGACCCTGGCCTACGCTCTGTCGGTGTTGGGGAGGAGGTCTCTGGGCACCGCCTCACACAACATGTCCAACAGGTAACGCCTAACCCTCATCTTATTACATTCCCTCCTGCTCTTCTTTAGCTTCATGTATAAAACATTTGGTCATATGGTATACGTAGTGTTTAATTGCTGCATGGTGAAACCGTGATATTAATTGTTTTATATTTTGTTGTATTGTCTTAAAAGCAGATATCACCAAAAAGGCATTCATCTGATTGCTATTAACATTTGGACCGGTATTCGGAGGTGATCTATTGTGGCCAGGGTGTCCACAACTGCTCCATGCAGTTACAGAGCGTCTCCACTAGAAGGCACTAAAGCCAAGCCTTACAGACTGTCCACATTGTGTTCCACTACAGATCGTTCTTGATTCAAAAAGAAAACTGCAATCCCTTATGTTATATATACATGATATTGTATATTGTATATCTATACATAAATACAGTATACATAGTCTTCTTCTCTAGATACATATAGTATATCTACCCCTCATCTCTATACATACAGTATATAGTATATCTAGTCTTCTTCTCTATATATGAATATAGTATCTATTCCTCTTCTCTATCTTTAAATTCTGTATATCTTGTGCTCTCTCTATCTATAAATACAGTATCCATAATGCTCTCCTCTGTCTCTGCCCCCCCCCAGCCTCGAGTCCTTCCTGTACGGCTTCAACACGCTGTTCAAGGGGGACTTCCGCATCGCCACTAAGGACGAGTGGGTGTTTGCCGACATGGACCTGCTGCAGAAGGTGGTGGCGCCGGCCGTCAGGATGAGCCTCAAACTACACCAGGTAGCAGAGCGTGCTTGACCAGGGACTTTACTTTATTTAACGTGTGCAGATCTTTTAAATTGAATGTACACACATGGATGGTATGCGAAAAAGGAAATGCCAGTACTGCGACAAAGTGCCGAAAAAAGGGTACCAACTAATTTGTTTCGGCGCCACCAAATGAAAAGATGAGTCGAAAATGTTAGGGTTGAGCCCAGCCGGGATAGCGACCACACATCCTGCGAGTCCGAGACGTTTCCCTGGTTACCGTCAATGCAGCACAACACTGTATTTGAACCAAATGAACCAAATAATACATGTACGCCATGTACGATTGTATGGTTTGTACCATTGTATCATATGTATCGTTTGGTTCTTTGCTGGGTACACGTGACCCGTCTCGCCTGGGATCCCACTCCTACTCCTGACCATGGCGTGCCCCCCCCCCCCCCCCCCCTCCTCCCCCCAGGACCACTTCACCTGCCTGGAGGAGACGGAGGAGGCGTCGGTGCTGTACGACGCCATCACCACCTACCGCAGCAGCCTGGTGATCTGCCACGAGAGCGACCCGGCGTGGCGCGAGGCGGTGCTGTCCAGCCGCGACACGCTGCTCACGCTGCGCCACATGATGGACGAGGGCGCCGACGAGTACAAGGTCATCATGCTGTACAAGCGCCACCTCAGCTTCAAGGTCATCAAGGTGAGCCCGGTCGTCCGTCCCCTGATACTGAGGGAAAGGCTTGTGGCTTCCCCCGATTGGTTCTGGGATTCCGTCTCGCATGTCACTCATAGGTGTGGAATGCAACGCTCCTCAGTGGCGGAGACACATGGGGAGGGAGGAGAGAGGGAGGGACTCTTTTTGGGTTGTCACATCTCAAATGTCCCGTAGAGCAACTTTAATCATTAACATAAACCTAGAGTTATAAACCTAGAATTGAAGTTACCCGAGCTGTGTGTGTGTGTGTGTGTGTGTGTGTGTGTGTGTGTGTGTGTGTGTGTGTGTGTGTGTGTGTGTGTGTGTGTGTGTGTGTGTCTGTGTGGATTCAGAAAAAAAGGAAGACTAGTCACCAGATTCCACAGTGATGTGTTACATGTCCTTGCTTGTTATTCAGTTCTGAAAGTGTTCCGATTAATTTATTGATTTACCAAACATTTTTCGGCGGCAGTATGTTTGTGTCCATGCCTGTACTGGATGTTGTGTCTGTATAATGATGGAGGGGCTGCCCGTTGTGTGGCATTACTGATAAAGCTGATGAGCAGACGGCCTGTTGAATCATTGAACATGCAGGTCTCTCTGATTTGACCACACCAGAGGGGGGAGCTTGTGAGTCATCGCTGAGGAGACGATGGTTATGGAATTATTCTATTATATATCTATATACGACAAGACTGTGGTGAAGGAGAAGTTAAAAAAAACGTAAGGAGTTCAGAAAGTACAAATATAGCATGACGTTAACTGACCACGTTAACAAGTGGTTAACAATGAACACATTTTTATTAAAATTGTCTTCATTTTAATAAAAGTAAGAATTTTGGGTCACAACTCCCCAACCTCCCCTTTTTGGGGACTCTCCACCCCTCTCCTTTCCTCTCTCCTCTCCTCTCCTCTCCACCCCCTCTCCTCCCCTCCCCCCTCCCCCCCTATAGATCAACAAGGAGTGTGTGCGTGGCCTGTGGGCGGGACAGCAGCAGGAGCTGGTCTTCCTGCGAAACAGGAACCCAGAGAGAGGAAGCATCCAGAACTCCAAGCAGGCACTGAGGAACATGGTGAACTCGTCCTGCGACCAGCCCCTGGGCTACCCCATGTAGGTGCAGCCACCACCTCACCCCCCGCAACCCCCACATGAGCAGGGAGAAACTGGGCACACGTCACAGGGATCGGATAGAACGCAGTATGGTACACATCATGTTGGGCATTATGGCGAAAAGATTGGTTCGTTTTAATGTCTCTATTTTTGAAGACGCAATTGAGGCATAACCTGTCCAACATTCATGGCAACCACAATGATTGACGTGGTTTTAAAAAAAACCTTTCCATTCAATGGTATCCATGTGCTTGCCCAGTCGAGATCATCTTAGGTTTGTTAACATTAAGAAGAAAAAACAGAATTTTGCACATTTTAACTGGAATTAAAGTTTAATAGTGGAAGGATATAACGTCAAATTGTGACTTTGATACGTTTTCTCAATTCCATATGGTATTGCATGTATGGTTCAGAACAGCACAGAGACCCTGTCTTTCGGGGCGACACGCTGCTCAGGAGGTAGAGCAGGTTGACCGGTACGGGGGTGTCCCTGATCAAGGTGCCTCACCCTGACTGCTCCCGACGAGCTGGCTGTCGCCTCACATGGCTGACACCGCGGTCCGTGTGTGAATGTATGCATGAAGGGGTGAAGGTCAGGCAATGACGTGAAGCACTTTGAGTGGTACACTGGTTAGGGAAGCGCTGTATAAATGCAGCCCAGTGACCATTGACCAGTGAACGTCTCCCCGTGGTGGGGATGCGTTACAGCGTGGCTGATGTCGAAAGGTCTCCTGTCTCAGGTATGTGTCGCCGCTGACCACGTCGTACGCAGGCACCCACCGCACGCTGCGCACCATCGGGGGAGGGGCCCTCACCATGGACGCCATCCGCTCCTGGCTCTGCTCCAAGTGGCTCCGGTCAGTCCCACCTCTTATCATCATATTCATCACAATCGGTCTGTTCTCCATACTTCCTGGTAGCCATCCCCCTTGTTATCCCTCTTTCCTAAATAACATCCACACACTATGTTTAATGCATGTGTCTGTGTGTGTGTTTAGCGCATTAGTAACACAAGCACACTCCCGTCAGCTCTGAGGAGATGATATTTGCCTTCCCATTAGAACACTGCGCTAATCCTCCTGATTGTCCTTGAGTCCTAAGTGTCTTGATTGAGTAGCCAGGGCTAAGCACACGGGGAGGGAGAGGGTCACGTAAACCTGTTAGGCTGCTAACTCCCTCAGCCCCACGCACAAACAACCATGAACACATACACCACACACACACACACACACACACACACACACACACACACACACACACACACACACACACACACACACACACACACACACACACACACACACACACACACACACACACAGAAACACTCACACACACAAACACATACACACACACATCCCAGACCACAAGAAACCACACACACACACACGTGCACACACATATAAACACACGCTGCTGTGTCCCCCACACGAGGACACAGAGACTTTTACCGCTTTATATGCATACATTTAATTAATTGGTCTGTGTGTGTCTCTGTGGATGTATGCGTGCGCTTGTGCGTGTGTGTATGTGCGTGTGTGTGTATGTGTGAGGGTTTCTTTGTATGTGTTTGTCTGCAAATGCTTTTGTGTGTGTATGTGTTTGGGTGTGTGAGTATTTCTGTGTGTGTGTGTGTGTGTGTGTGTGTGTGTGTGTGTGGTGTGTGTGTGTTCATGGTTGTTTGTGCGTGCATGCTTTCATGTGTTTGTGTTTGTGTGTGTGTGTCCATGCGTGTTTGTGCGTGCATGCTTTCCTATGTGTGTGTGTGCTGTTGCGTGTCCCAGGGTGCGTAAAGACAACCTGACCAGCTGTAACAGCGGCGTGAACATGGAGGACGTGGACTGTGCCGCCGGAGGCTCCTCCTCCCTGAGCAACAACCACCCCTCGTCCATGACCTCCAACAGCCTGAGCCTGTACCAGCACCGCACGCGCACCACGCGCCCCCACCGGCACCGCAACGCAGGTGGGGGCGCCATTCCACGGTCACACCGCTAGGGCGGCGCCAAAAACTGTACTTTAAACAGGAAGCACCGGCACACAGAGGTGCAGAGATCACACCTCATGTTCTGAAGGGTTTATAGTGGTTAATAGTTTTGTCTGCTAAACATGTGCATGAATTATACAGAAAGGTAATTGATCTGATGCTTTGATGCTTTGTTTATTTTTGGTTCAATCAGCTCTGCAAGTAATTGCGTGTATGTGTGTGTGTGTTTGTACATGTGTGTGTGTGTGTGTGTGTGTGTGTGTGTGTGTGTGTGTGTGTGTGTGTGTGTGTGTGTGTGTGTGTGTGTGTGTGTGTGTGTGTGTGTGTGTGTTTTCGGCCTTCCAGCCAGGAGAGAGTACCGTAGCCGGTCAGTGCAGCCCCAAAGCCAACGCCCCCCCGTGACCAGCCAATCAGGGCCCATCCTAGATTCAGGCTCCGCCCACGGGCTGGTACAGCGCCTCTCAAACAGTCAGCTGTCCTTCAACACCTCCATTGCCTCCATCTTCTCCCAGGTGAACTCATCATGTCACACATGGATACACACGCACACACAAACAGACAAACACACATACACACACACATGGACACACACACACACACACACACAAACACACACACACATGGACACACACACACACACACAAACACACACACACACACACACACACCGCACACACACACACACACACACACACACACACACACACACACACACACACACACACACACACACACACACACACACACACACACACACACACACACACACACACACACATAAAAAGACACACATACACAGTCACGGACAGAGTCTGGTAAGGATGGAGGCCTCCTGGTGTCTGAAGCATCAAATATATGTAATTATGCATTATTTAAGGAGGACAATATCCATAATATTCCTGTCTGTGTCCGCAGGTTCCCCGTCTCTCCGGGGCCGGGGGGATCAGCTCCCAGCTGCAGGCAGCGCAGCATCAGCAGCGCTCCAGCCAGGTATGGACGCCCCAGGCTAGGTCTCACCACCAGCCAGCCCCAGGCTAGGTCTCACCACCAGCCAGCCCCATGCTAGGTCTCACCACCAGCCAGCCCCAGGCTAGGTCTCACCACCAGCCAGCCCCAGGCTAGGTCTCACCACCAGCCAGCCCCAGGCTAGGTCTCACCACCAGCCAGCCCCAGGCTAGGTCTCACCACCAGCCAGCCCCAGGCTAGGTCTCACCACCAGCCAGCCCCAGGCTAGGTCTCACCACCAGCCAGCCCCATGCTAGGTCTCACCACCAGCCAGCCCCAGGATAGGTCTCACCACCAGCCAGCCCCAGGCTAGGTCTCACCACCAGCCAGCCCCAGGCTAGGTCTCACCATCAGCCAGCCCCAGGCTAGGCTCTTAACCTCACAGCCAGTTCATCTGCTATCAGGCTCCTCCCATCACAGCCAGTTCATCTGCTATCAGGCTCCTCCCATCACAGCCAGTTCATCTGATATCAGGCTCCTCCCATCACAGCCAGTTCATCTGATATCAGGCTCCTCTCATCACAGCCAGTTCATCTGATATCAGGCTCCTCCCATCACAGCCAGTAGATCTGATATCAGGCTCCTCCCATCACAGCCAGTAGATCTGATATCAGGCTCCTCCCATCACAGCCAGTAGATCTGAGAACTCCATTTCCTTCCTCTATGGTGCCCTCCCCAGGTGTCGTCGTCCTCGTCCACGCTCAGCCTGCTCTTTGGGAAGCGTAGTTTTTCCAGCGGTCTGGTGATCTCTGGCCTGTCGGCGGCCGAGGGAGGCAACACCACCGACACACAGTCCTCCTCCAGCGTCAACATCGCCATCGGAACGTCGCATCGCTCCAGCAGCCGGGCCACACAGGTACCGCTGGAACGTGTGGTCTGATGGTGTCACCACACCCCCAACACGTTCGCCACAGCCACCGCGGGAACATGTGGTCTGTGGGTTATACAGTCCCCGACATGTCTCTCACTGAAACCAGTGGCGCTCACTTCTAGTTTCAGTGGCGCTCACTGGAACCAGTGGCGCTCACTTCTTTTGTAAAAGTTCATTTTGTGCTGGTGAGTGGGCTACTTGCTCGATCTCAGAGGGGGTACATCAGTAGTTAACAGTAAACACTAGCCTGAGAACCACTGTTTGTACCCAAATTATAATATCTTCGGTTCAGTTTAAATATGACACTCGACTGGTATTTCTCTCTCCCATCCTCGATCTCCCAGTGGACGTCGGAGCCTTACGAAAGCATCGACGCCACCAACTCAAACGTCCCCCCCGGCCCTAAAGACGGCACGCAGTCAGCTGACCGGGGAGGCAGCCAGGGGTTGGATAAGAGCCAGGAGGACGAGGGCCCTTCCTCGCCTGTCCCCGACGCGTCCGAAAAGACTGTCTGACACAGAACGCAAAGAGTGTGTGTGCACCACACTCTCTCAACCATGCGCAGAAAAGACTGTATGCCGGAAGATCACGCCAACACACACACACACACACACACACACACACACACACACACACACACACACACGTGTGCAGATGAAGATTGTACGAGGTTCTGTGAACACAGCACCTGCTCCCGTCATCCTGAGCATGGGCTCACCTTCTCGTCTGAATGTCCCCCCAAAAAAAGAAAGAATCCAACTCAGACACCGTGATCAAATAAAGAGTTTTTAAATGAACCGGCTCCTCTTCGTCTCTGACTCCAGACACACACCATTTTTTGACGGCCAACTGCGTGGGTTAGTGACCTTAGTGATGCTTTAGGTCTGCGTCGTGTGTACATTATTGGGTGATGTTGCTCTATGATGCCTGCTCCTCTTTAGGGGGGTCCCATATACAGGCTCCCCACCATAGAAGTCCTCGGCAGTATGGTGAGCCTCCTATGGTTGAGTGTTCACACTGTGTGCAGCTAGTGCCTGACATCAAAACCTGTTCTTCTTCATCTGGAATGTTTCTCCTTTGCGCTATTCAGTATAGGGTGGTCATCTGACCTGAAAGAAATGTATCATTAAATAATGCAGTAAAAAGTTATTTCATTAAAAAGACAGCCCTTTAAGTAGTTACGTTTAATCAAGTTTGAGCGTGAGGAGATTGTGTGAGATTGTTTAATCTGCTTTATGGAGCTGACTGGAGATATCTTTTCAACCATGCTTTAGGGACCTTACTTAATTTCTTCCAAGGCTGCGTTGTGTACATCTATTTAAACATACCTGCTCTTAGAATTGCTTATGCATCTATGTCACCACTTACCACCCAATGATAGATGTCCATCTCTTCAATCAAATGATAATTCATATTTTTGAGGTTTTATAATCTCAACGAACCCTCCTCAACAAGGCCTTTAAAAATCCACCCACTTCTAACTACAAAACGGCGAATTGCCCATTGTGGTATCTAAGTTAAAGGAAGACACAGACACGGAGGAAAAAGAAACTTATGTATTTATTATAAGATGTTACATTAAATGTCTTTCTGTAGCAGCCCACTTTAATTACAGATACTCAGGGCAGTCACCAGGAATATTCTCATATGCCGGTTCCATGTAAACGATGACAGAGATGGATCTATACAGTGAAATGTACCACAGCTGAACTCATTCAAACATGATGCTGAGGGTTAACCAATACAAGGCCCATGAAGAACACTCCGTTTTTTATTGTGGATAAAATAAAGACAAATTAAACATATTTACTTTTCAAACGGAATAGAAAACAATTGAAAACGACAACAACGGTGAAAAACGCATGATATTTTTTAAATATGAAAGTTATAATTTCAGTTGAACCCGACATGGCTAGTTGTCTCCCACCTAGTGGTCCGGTGGTCTTGTGAGCTAGCGTTCTTTGTTCCAACAACACATCTGCTTCCACATGTTCAGTGCTACTTTACAGATGCATGGCTTCTCTTATTGTGTGGATGATACTGCAGGCTTCACTTGTATTTCAAACTCAATGAAAAAAAGAAAAGTTGGAACAAATGACAGTTGACCTAAGGTGGATTTATTCTTCAACATGAGAACCAATGAAAGATAAGGGCAAAAGAAATTATAAAGAAAATCATGTTTTTTTTTGCGGTTTATTTCGGTTGTGTGACATTTCATATCCAGGCAATTCTAACCTTTTATGTGAATGCAGAGGAAAGGTCAATTTGGCCATACATGATGATGGAAATGTGCATTGTATTATACCATACTTGCAAGAACGATTACTTTTTTTGTTGCAGCTTCACCGAAAATCATGCTGTACTTTACTGTAATCTTACTTCTATACATTTATACATATATCTTTTTTCGCTTTTGTTGAGGAGACATGTGTTTCTGCTCACCAAACACCCAGCGACCACAAACACAAGGTGCTAAATTCGGTTAACACGCTTCCATTTACACAAACAAGTGCTCTTTATGTAATGTTGCTTATTTTCCCTGGAAATTAGAAGCAAAACCGTTCGTCCTCATAGAAGAGACTTAAAGGTGATGTGTGTAGGATCAAGTGGCCTCTAATGGTGAGGTTGCAGATTGCAACCAACTGTATATGTCCCCTAAGTCCCCCTTTCCACAGAGCTGGAAAAGCACATGAGCTGGAAAAGCAGCCTGTACTGGACAATAAGGTGCCAGCAAGTTCTTACCAATTATCTCATTAAATGATTGCAATATAACGGGGGCAGAAAAGCTAAATTCTTGGTGAACAAGGCGTTTTGCCTTCTTTCTTTTAATAAGTGCTTCGACCAATCATAAGATGGGAGTTGGAAATCACTGTGGAAGAGGGTTATCTGTTGTTTTCATGTGATTAAACAAAAATTAAAACATACTTCTGAAGATTATATTCAGTTTTTCCCATTCCGCACAGTACCACTGAATTCTACACACTGCACCTTGAAGAACCGTTCAAGACAAGGCTATTTATTTTTTACGTTGACGGGTCATCTGTGTGTGTGTGCTTGTTTGTGTGTGTGTATGTGTGTGTGTGTGTGTGTGTGTGTGCATCCACAGTGCAACTTCACATATTATTCTTTCAGATATTCATGTCAAAGCATATTAACAATAGCATTTGGAGGCTACATTAACATATATATTCATATCTCTCTCTCTCTATATATATATATATATATATATATATATATATATGATCTAAATCATTCTCCCTCCTCTCCTTCAGCAACCCCAAATATTGGAGTGATTAGCTTTAATCTGTAGAAGAGGTCATCTCCGTATCATATCATTTACACTTCCAGAACCAGGTCTAGATCACAACATATGGTTAAAGTTTCCGTCTTGAAAAAAAATAAATACAAACAATGAACGCTTCATACGCTCTACAAAGAGTGCCTGGAGTTCTCCGAAGCCCTGTCATGTGTCATCGATCGTCCAGCCACAGAAATCCAACGGCACCTTTTCTAAGAAGTCCTTGTGTTACCCTAAGTCACAGAGCCAGGCTTCATATTCATAAGACATTACACATCGAGTCCAGGACCAATGGAGAGTTTGGTTGAACATGTAGCACAACTAGCGCTGTGCTTTTGAAGTTGCTCACATGCATTTGGCGCCGGCATTATCCGCGATACCGGCTTCAGTTGTTGTTGTTGTGGATGAACAAAAACGCTGCACAATTCAGACCATTCATGAGACACTACACAGAAATGAAATAAGATATTACTAGAGTCAAAATATGAACCTCCTAAAAGAGTTTCAGATCTTTTTTTTTTTTTATTGTCTGCATACTGCAGTACTTGAATACATACTCATACAGTATCGTTTATATTAAATAACAGAATCATTATTTTGTTTACTTAGCAAAAAGCATGCTGTATAGAAAATATGCCACTTGGAAATTTGAAGTGACGTTAAAATGCTTTAATTTCATCAATGGAACATCTCTCGTTGAAGCCGACATTTACAAAAGGCAGAAACCAGAGGTCTAGGCATCTAAATCAATAAAGAGGATAGTGATTGCCTGAAACTGTTCAATAGGTCGAACGCCAACTTCAATCAGTACCTGTACAAATATAAACTCTTTGCTAAAATACCAAGACGGCCCCTAGATGCAGGACCACAGACCGAGTGAGAGACAGCAGTTATGAAGAATAACAACCCAGCGCCATCTTGGCTATGAGAGGGTCTGGGTGACAGGGCATGACCGACCGAGGGAGAGAGAGAGAGAGAGAGAGAGAGACAGATGGAGAGAGAGAGAGAGGGGAGAAAGGGTTGTTTTCTCGAGGTCGGCTCCTATGAGCACACACCAAATCGACCAACACATTTATACTTACTAAGAGGTTCGTTTGGCGTTCTGTTCTTGAAAACCAACATCACACTGGACACAGATTTGGTTAAAATGCGGAGTGAATGGTCTTTTGACCAATGAGGACTTTCAGTTTGTCCTGGTTGTACTGAGAGTCCAGTACGGCAGGACTCCATCTCTACACCGACGCTGCAGCCACCTGACGTGAGGTTTTTATTGAGAAGACAGTGGAACGAGGAAAGATTAAACATCAGAACTATATATAACTAGACATTTGCCTCTGCGAAAAAGTTCCAGTGCAGGTTTAAGAAATGCAGAAGAGTGCCATGATTATGCTGATGACTAAGCTGCACCAATTTATCTTTGACAAGTTTTTATCCTCCATTCAACAGCAGAGACGTGACTCATTGGAGCATATATAATATAACCAAATCCCTGTCTTGACCAAATGCCATCATATCTCAATTTAGTAATCAATCCAATTTCTGTGGTAACAGCAACCATAATCAAATCACATTTCACTCAATTGAAACACAAATCATTGATAATTTCCCTCTGGAATCAAGAAACCCACCGGTACACACACACACACACACACACACACACACACACACACACACACACACACACACACACACACACACACACACACACACACACACACACACACACACACACACACACACACACACACACACACACACACACGGTATTTCCATCAGTCCCAAACAACAGTCAGTAAACGTCTGGTTCAGACTCCAATGAACTACACCTCACTGATCCGGGACACACAGCCACGCAATGTCAACACACATTTATTTGTTTTCAGCAAGTTTTTTTTGTTACCATCACGAAGGCATATACTATTTTCTCTGTATATTACTTGTCATATATATGTATATAAGTGTTTTTTTCTATATATATATATAAAGGGAGGGAGAGAGAGCGAGAGAGAGAGAAAGAGAGAGAGAGAGAGAGAGAAAGAGGGGAGAGAGACTATTAACAAAGAACAGAAATAGGCGTATATTTTTTGCTGAATAAGATTGAAGACTCAGCAGGGCAATGTAAACCAGGGTCCAATGAGCACATGTGATGGGTGGGCCGCGGGGCCCTCCCCAACGCGCACACAGTAACAGATTTGCATAGGCAAAAATGGGATTAGCCCTTAGACAGTGAAATTCCTGAATTGTTTTTTTAATAGAGATTTAAAACTCTAGTTCGGCTCAACACAACGCAAAACCAAACCACACAAAGGTACAAACGAAAACTATGTAGACTAGGCTAAGCTCTGTTTAACTCCTCCTATCAAATACATGTTCATTTCTCTGTGCACATTTTGTTTACAGTGTTAGGCTTCAAGTAGGTCTAAAACAACTTGTACGTTGAAAACTAGATGTGAAATAAATTAACCAACATGAGAGGTAGTGAAAAGCCTACAAAGATGTATATTTGTAAAAAATTAAAAATAAAAAATGAAACTGGCCCACAGCTAAGCCAACCCATGGGTCGTCAGCAGCGCTCAGTTCTCTGCCGTTTTAGCTCAATAAAATCACAACCGCCAAAACCCATTCACTCTGAAGCTTTTGTAAGTTGTATGAAAAACGATGATCACGACACTGAATAACTTCACACCGTCCTCATTGCTTTGTAAAAATTGACATTTTGAATGCCAACTTATTTTTTAAAGAAATATGAGGAACCTTGTGTTTTGGCCCATGTTCGGAGAATCTCACCATGACAGTGAGCGATGGGGGTGTACCTCAACAGAAGTGCGGGACAGGTTTGTCCTCGCTGTAAAAGAGCCTTTAATGGGAGACTGAGTCAGAGCCCAGAAGGAGACCAGAGTGAGCCGGTGGGTCTGTGTTCACCGGAGACGGCCTGCTCCCAAATGTTCCTAACATCATGAAAGGTATACATACATCTCACTGCTTATAAATGTAAACTCGGTATAACTGCACCTTGATTTCATTGTCTGGTTGTTGGTGAAACATTCTCATTTTAATTCTTACATACAGCCTCGCCACAATGCAGAGAAGGGATTTGTCTGAAGGGAACTTCTGAAATAACAGTTTCTGTTAGATACTAAACAATACAGAGTTGTCGTGTTGAGAAACTCAAGAGTAACACAACTCAAATGCTTGTATTGCCAGAAACTACTGTGGTGGAGTTTAGCCATCAATGTATTTATTCTATTTGATGTATTCTTCTAGCTCTTCAAATGGCAGGGCACATGCATGCAGCTCTACATTAAGTAGCCTAGCGTCTTTCATTGAACCAAGCATAGTTTGTCGAGCCTTTCTGTAATGTAGGCTGTTATTATTACCAAGGATGGCCTTGGGATTTGATCATGTCTAATGTCTGAATAATTTCGATCAATAAAGTATTTTATTATTGTTATAATATATATTGTTGTATATTTAATATTAAATAGCAGCTGACATTTTTCATTTTTTTTTATAATTAGTAGAAACTAAAGTGGAGGCAAATAAGGTACGATAATAACTTCCTTTTTAAAAGGTATCAATTCAGTTATCAACAGATATGCTAACGGTTTCTAAGGTACTAGCATTTGCTTTGGTTAAATGCACTAACTTCGAGACAATTGGAAAATGCAGGAGGCTTTTCAGACCCATCAAATCTCCCAAAAACAGACATAATAAATCTAACATATTATGAATTATCTGTTTAATAAAAATGAATGTGGATCCAGAAAATGTATCTTGTGGAAACAAGAAAAAAATAATGGAGATTCCCATTTAGCCCCTAGATTTGATCGAGTTGCGGTCCGGTGGGCTGAGGAGACGCTGCGGTACTTTAGGTCTAGAGCAGGCTTGGCACGTGAACTTCAGGTAGTTTAAGGAGGTGGCAACGTGGACGCATGTACGCATCGCTCAGGAGTGGCACCGTTTTATTGACACTTAAGACCTGCCCTAACCGCCATTAGCCGTCCAGAACACAACATGACTCATCTGCTTTGAGGCCTCTTGAGAAAAATAAAAATACATATACTGTGCTCGTGCACTTCCTACCGCACATCCGCAGGCCAGGGTCAAAGGTTACGTTCAAAAGGTTCACATCTTAACATACGTTTTGAAAAGGTTAATTGGAAATTTGGCAAGATCCACTAAATTGTGTGTATTTTTTTGATGAGAGTGTGTAACTTCACCATACACACACACAGCCACTATCAACGCATGCTGGCAATGTCAAATTAGGAAAACAACAACAGCCTCTCCAGGGAGGGCTGGCTGTAGAAATGGACTATTAGTCTGACTAGCACAGGCATGCTAACCGCTAGCCTACAGCATGCTGAAAAACGAGTTAGCCTCGTCGAAACCAAACAACCAAACTAGCATGTAGCATGGTGATGCTAATTCAATACCCAGTACAGTATGTCCGACATGTCATCGTGTTTAGGCCGCCCCTCTCCATCAGGCCTAGCGTAAAGGAAAGAAGAAACAGAGCGACTTGAGTTGGCATTTCACCGAGGGACTGCTACATCTTTTTTCTCCCCCGTCCCAGTCAGCTTCATCTGCTGGTTTCAGACGTGCACCTGAATGACGTTGTTATCCAGAGGATCGTGGTCGAGCCTCTGCCACACCATCGTGGGGGTCTGCTACAAGGGTCTCTGAAGACCCCCAATCCCCCAAACTTCTCTGAATCGGCACTTGGTCCTGCCAACCACTAGCAGCCCGGACTGAGCGACCAATCAGAAAACGCCCACACACCTGGGCCCAAGGGCCGCGGCCCCTCAACATATGTGGGTCACAAGGTAGTAGGAATCTGCTGGGGGGGCCCTCTGTGGGGGTCCCGCCGAGACCACTGGCTCCTACCCCCACCCGTACAGCCTCGTTCAGCATCCCAGAGCTCAGCCGTGAAACAAGGCTCAACAACTTCTGAGGGAAGTAACAATGGAAATGGCAGCTAAATTTTCCATTTTGTTGTACACCCCTCCAGCTGAGATGACCTCTTGGGATAGAGGGGGGGGGGGGGGGGGCTGTGCTTGATGGGCTGTGAGGATCTTGCGCAGAGGATGAGT
>NC_082396.1:15723483-15756480 GCF_031168955.1 Gadus macrocephalus | reverse complement strand
CACATACGAGAGTACACCAAGGTGTTACCCTCTTCACAAAGCGTCACATGGGAGGTTTTGCATTGTCAACTGTGGGTCATGTGAGGTTCAGTAGCGTACAACCGGAACAATGTTTGCACAACCACTGCTTGTACATATCTGTGGTCTGCGGCGAACGGTGACAGAGGGAAGAGGTAACTGAAAATACACACCACTAAGAAAGCACAGGGCGAAAACAAACAAGCAGGAGTGAAGTGTTCCCTCGCACTGCCAATTAACTCAAGCACAGAAAAGGTCACAACGACCTTGTGTGTGTGACGGTGACTGTGTGCACACACAACAAGCCCTCCGCCATCAGGTGCCCGCCTGTTGACAGGACACCTTTGTGGAGGATGTTGGCACGCAAAATAAAAAATTCCAAGGCCCGCGTTTCCGGGTTAGGATTCCTCTAGAGACGGAGGGGGTTGCCTTACTGTTCGTCGCTGGCTTCGATGCTGTCCATCTTGGTCTCGCGGCCACTCCTCTCGATGCGGTCCTCATTCCTGCGATGGATGGAGCACAGAGCAGCACGGTGAGACCAGACCGGGGCCTCTGTGTACTGAACAGGGGCTGGATGTATGGTGGTGGTGCCACCTTCTTGATCACCATGATCACCATGATCGAATGTGGGAGCCTTTTAAGCAATTTTGGGAGCTAGTCGGAATCAAAAGGCCTTCCAGGGATTTATTGAAGGTGGAGAAAAGTGAATAATATATTGCTATTCCTTCTGTTTACCCTTCTTTACAGTGTGTCATCAAAAGCTACTACCCATTGGACACCTTAATAATAATAAAAGGGACCATTTTAATATTCATAACACACACACACACACACACACACACACACACACACACACACACACACACACACACACACACACACACACACACACACACACACACACACACACACACACACACACACACACACACACACACACACACACACTGGAGGGGGGGTACCTCCCGCTCATTGGCCACACATGATAGGTCCTCTGTGCTATATGCTTTGAGCCGTCTATTTTAATCCTGACCACGAACGGCTTTCCTTTCCCCCCCCCCCCCCCCCCCGTGTCTCATCAAAGCCCCCCATTGTGCTGCATTAATGGCCAGGGTCGGCCCCCCTGGGCTGGCTTCGGGCCCCGGGCACGCTCACAATACTGCTAAATATACACTGCTCTTCACAGCTGTTTTGCATGTGATGCGTCAATGGAAATAGAAGGCGGCAGGACTAGATAAGGCCAGGGTGGCGGCGGCTGGGAAGTGCATAAGAGAGAGAGAAGGAATTCAACTAGAAAATGCATTTCCTGCAAAAAATGCGGTGAGTGCTGCAATATGCCTACAAAGTGAGGTCGAAATATTTTTTAATAAAGCCACAAAGATACGTTAAATGGCTTAAATCAAGTGAAGGGATTTGAACAAAAGTTCAAAAGTCTAAATGGAGGAAACATGCACACAATTTAAGAAAATGTAAATGGTTGGAAACAAATAAAGTGACAGCTGAATGAAAAGCGCAATGCATTGCTAAAAATGCAGAAAGGTAAAATATGAATTGAACTGAAGAATCTGAAAGGTCAAATGTATTGCACTGCTGGGTGTTTAGTGTGTGTGTGTGTCTGTGTCTGTGTCTGTGTCTGTGTCTGTGTCTGTGTGTGTGTGTGTGTGTGTGTGTTTCTTTAAGAGAATAGCAAGCCGGTGCGTGATTAAAAGTATTATTGAGATTATTGAAGATACAAGTGTGTCGATTTGTTAAATGGTTTGAACTAGGGATGCACCAAAATGAAAATCTTTGGCCGAAACCGAAACCGAATATACTGAAACGAATACCGAATGTGGCTATTGCTGTTTTTCATTCAATTCATTCATTCATTTGAACAGGTGCGCTCGGCTCTTTTTTCATCGCTGTGTATTGTCATTTAGTTGTCTACAAACTTAAGTGCGTCTCTTTTTTAATCTCTCTTTTGATGAAGCACACCCGGCTCATTCCACACTGGTTGCTTTTTTTTTTCTCACATCATCAAAAATAGAAATGTTCGGTATTTTTTTCCGGCCTGTTCACTCTTTTATGTTTATTATGTTTTGGGCCATTTTTCGGTAGCCGAATTTTCGGTGCATCCCTAGTTTGAACGAAGGTAAACGGTTGAAACATGATTGAGTTACGATGTCTTAAGAAGTACGAGTGTCAGAATGGGCAGACATCTTCAATGAAAACAGCTTAAAACGAAAATAGTATGAAACTAAAACTGTGATTTTGAAGACATTTTAAATGTTATCAATTGAAGATACAAGTGTGTAGATTTGTTAAATGGTTTGAACGAAGATAAATGGTTGAAAATTGATTTAGTTACGTCCTAAACAGTTTCAGTAACGTGGGATTAAAAAATTTAAAAATATCTTAAAAATAATAAATAAAATAACAAATAAAAGCGCGCGATTCCAAGCTATTCTGAAAATTTGAATGGTGCCTATAGCTGAAAAATTGAGGAAGGAGATAGGTCCCAAAGTTTGTAGAGAATAATCAAGAGGAAAAAAAGAAAGAAGAAAACTTATGAAGAACAATAGTTGAGCGCTGTAGCACTCACCTAATAATATATATATATATATATATATATGTATGTACATAGTACAGCTGATTTACAGCTGAGAGACTGTAAATATTGACTTGTATACAGGCACGGTGATTCTGATCACCATGACACATTTCCACGTGCTAAATTCTTGATCATGATCAGGCAATGCTTAAACTTGTATGGATTACACATTTCATCTAAAACATTGATTTTAGCGGGTAAATCACACCTGAGGCATTTAATTCATTCAATACATCAATAAAAGAACGTGAATATTATCTTTCCTCAACATGCAACTGGCTAGTCGTGGCTTGTAAACCCATGTGTTGTAAGAACACCACAAATGAAAACACTACTGCAATTCAAATACCATTCCAATTACACGGCCAATGGTCATATTGATATACACCGACATGCTGCAAAAGGCAATCCATCGAACGTTGTTTCTAAAGATAATTGAGGGGCCTTTTCCTGGCATCGACGGACAAGCAGGGCTATGTTTTCTCCAAAACTCTTACCTACCCTAACTATTTTTTTTACCAAATTTTTGCCACTGTCACTAGAAGCACCGAGCCCCCTATTGGAGTCACGGACCAATGACTGCAGGTCCTGGCCACAGCCTGCCCCCCACTTCACATCAAGTGGTGCCGAAGAAGCCTGACATTCACCATTCATAGGCCTGGAACAATGTCTCATTCAGAAGCCTCGCTCGCATGGTGAGACGCAGCCACACGGAGGCCGCTCACAGGAGCTGGGCAGCCGTTTGAGCAGGCTTTGAAGCCTTGCTTTGGGGCATAGAGATAGCGGAACACAAGGTCAGGGTGGGATGAGTTTGAATCCTCTCGCTAAGGGTTCAACTGCAAAGATTCACACCGAACTAGAAAATGCATTTCCTGGTGAGTGCCTGCTGAGTGTAAAATGTGCCCAAACGTGTGTTAATAAAGCTTCATAGTTCAAGAAAAATATAAATGTTGAGAATATTTTAAAAGTTCAAAAGTTTAAAGTTTGAATGTTGTAAGTGTATTGAGCATATGGTATATAGTTGTAACTTGGCAAAAGTGAATCGCAATATTGATGCTATTCGTTAACATCTATTTAGTTGAGATTAGGTCACAGAATGATAAGGTTCATACTGATGGAATCTGTGGAGTCTCAGCTTTCGTATGACAAAGCGTTTGAGTAGACAGCATGGCGCGGATGTCCATGTGCCTGCTCATTTGAGCTTGTGACTACAATCCACAAGTTTAAAAATGGCCTAAAGTCTGGTGGGTGGCTTAAGCAGCCTCACCTGGCCCAAGTCAGGCTGATTGGACTCTGGGGCTGGGTGGGCTGCACACCTGTTGTGCATTGAGCAATCAGTGTGCACAGGTTAAACCAGCCATCATCGCACACACTAAGGCCCCGTTTACACGAGGACGCTTGCGGGTGAAAACGACAAAATATTTTATCGGAAGTGCCTTTCATTTAGACGGTGACGGCGTTTTTGGGGCATGAAAACGCATAAATCTGAAACCACCCTCCAGAGTGGAAAAGTTGAAAACGCTCCGCCGTAGCGTTTCCGTCTAAACTGCCAAGACGCAAAACACTGCTCAGATCTGCTCAAGTCGCGTACGCGTTTACGTCACATACATGTGCCAGTACAAGGAAATAAACAAACATGTCAGATTATTTCCATGCGTCGGACCTTCAAGCTGCTCTGGCAGCTCTAACAAGCATACAGGAGTATTTCCACGAAATGTACAGGATATTTACAGATAGTATTACTGAACATAGAAGGATCTTTTTGGTTTTTGCGGCACGGATAAGAGAAGGAAGATTCTACGCATGCGCTCAGACATGGCGGTGTTGTGTGAAAGTCTATCACAGCACCACCTAGCAGCCTGGCATGCATACCCAATCGAATTCCACACACTTTTGCGTCACCGTATGCACGCAGATTTCCTCCCGAAAACACTCGTCTAAACGCGGAATAAAAAGTGAAGACGCAACGCCACTTTTGCGTCTTCTGTTCAGACCGTCATCGTGTAAACGTAGCCTAAGTAGTGATCTCCTGCATTGAGCACCAGCTTATCCATCATTGTCTGCAAACCTTACAATAAACCCGTTCCCAACATCATCAACCCTGTGTTCTTGGTTATGGAGGAGCCCAGAAAAGCCACCTAGGTGCAGTGTAGCATGGACTGCTACAGTAATGTTTAAAAATGGATACATTTTTTTTTTCATATTTTAATAAGAAAAATAATATTTAGCAATTCCAATACAGGCTGAACTCTAAGAAATGTGAGTGGAGTCTAAGGGAAATACTGAGTTTTGGAATAATAATAAAGAATTAAAATACAGAACATAAGCTGAGCACTATAGCAGCATCAACTAGTGAGTCTGTACTCTTTGCATGTCTACGTGTGTTTTGTTGCATGGTCGTGTTTTAATTGTAATAAATAAACTGCTGGTTTTTGACTTCCTGGTTGGTCATTAAGAGACACACTTGAGTTGGCCCCTGTTTAGTTTGACAACATTGCAACCCCTCAAACTGGGCATCATTTATGAAGGACAATGGCCCAATCCCAAAGTGAGCCCTGAGGACTAAGGACTATGGACTCACAGACTTAATTGATCTCAGGAGCAAAGTGAGTGCGTGAGGCCACATGGGCTCAGATAGGTATACAAGGGATTGGGACAGCATTTCACGAGAGCACATGTTACCTTGGCAACGTTTAATGACAGACCGGCTGACACTTGCCGGTTTGGGAGTTCTCATTTTTTGTTTTTTTTCTAAATGCATTGAAAACAATCGGCTAAAGAGGTTTATTGATATTAGAAAATATAATTTTTACTTTTGAATACTTATAAAAGGATGTATTGAATTAGGTGAATATTGGCCTACACATACTAATCATAAGTCAGAACGGGCTACATTTGGCTGAATTATAAAAGGTGTAATTAGTATCCAATCCAAATGATCCGGCTCACTAAAAAAAGGCCGGAATTCCCATCTGGTCGCGCATTGACAGTAGCGTTGTCTTGTTGTTTACCTTCCTAATTTCCAGAATTCCCTATGGTCTCCGCGTTAAACGTCACAACGCTTTGAATTCCCTTGGGTGAAGTCTGCACTGATGCAGACTCACGGAAAGGGCTCGGTAAGTGTGGACTCAAACCCTCACGCCCTTTGGAATTCGACATTGGGACAGCCCTAAAGCCTTGATAATTTTGCGAGAAGAACACGCAGCAAAGTCTGTGACATTGGGATTGGGCCATTAGGTTGCATGCGTGAGAGCTTGTGGACGTCATCTGAGAACTTGTAGAACCAAAATCTCACCCGTTTACATTTCACTTTTTATCAGACACATGTTGTGATTATGAAGTCAAAGAAAATGTTTCACTAATACATAGATATTTTCATAAATACTATAACAGCTGCAACTTGATTCCAAAATGTCTTGATATGAATAGCTTAACTCACTTAATTACAACATCTCAAATTGTTCATTGCAATTTCCCAAATGTGCCCCCCTGCATAACAAAGTGACAAATGCCTTTTGCAAGAATTTTTGCAATAAATGTGTTGCAAAACTTTGTATTGTATTTGTATTTGTGGAAGTGGGAGCAATATACAAAACGCTCTTTGGCTCTGCTGCAACGCGTGTCCATGAAGGTCTCGCTGCAGAGCCAAATGGGAGGAGCAAGAGCCGGCTCCGCTTCTCTGGACCTGGGGCATCTGATGGGGTTTTACGCTGGCAACCAAACCGCCAGAAGAAAACATTTGGTATTGAACCATTCTGCAAACAACAGACATGTTGAATCTTTCTGAACCCAAAATAATTCAAAATTTCTAGATACGGTTACATCGATGTGTTTTAACTGCTTTTGGCACTAATATTGAAATGCTTTTGAGGGAATGGAACATGGGGAGGCTATTTTTTTGGAATGAGACCATTCCAAATACAACAATATTACTCCATGACTAAATCTTGCCGAACTAGAGGCAAAAATCAATCAAGAACATACTCTTTTTACAACCAAAAATGATCTCTTACCTTGATTGTTTTTTTCCTCAAAGTTGTTTTTGATGCATCAGCACTATAAACTTGTAATCCAGTGTATGGGCACTATTTGACAACTAAGCATTGTGTTTGCGCAATTTCAATATTTTGTGAATTGTTTGGCTTGGTATCATTCAATTCTAATTACCCTGACCTTTCAATAGAAGGCTCAAGTGTCAAACTTGTACAACGGGTTCTCAAGATAACTACCTGTTTGTTTCTCATCAAGTCTAAATTATCAGGGCCCGGTTTCCCGAAACCTTCTTAGAGCCTTCTTAACGCTACGTCATTCGTAACCTCTACTTTAAGTTATACCTTAACATCTCGCATGTTTCCCAAAACGTTCTTTGCTACGAATCTCTTACGTACGTTGTTTGTTGGTAAGATTGGTCTGAAGCGCTCGTAGAACCTTCTTAGCTCTACCATAGTGAGGGTTCAGCTTCTGATGCTAGTCGCCGCCACTGTAACCTTCAGAAATCCCCGTTGCTCATGGAACTGCCACATTGGCAAAGTTGTGTTTCACCAATGGGTTTAAGTCATTCATGAAGAAAATAATTGCAGGAAACACACAAGCACAAAGTAAAAAGATAGACTTAGCAGTGTTATGAGAGCAGCGTATATGCGTGTGCGCGTGAATGGCAGTGCGTGTTATTATTGTTAATAAAAATATATAAAGACTTTTTCCTGCTCTACAGAACGAAACGAGTAAGAGAGAGAAAGAGAGAGAGAGAGAGGGAGAGTGAGTGAGAGAGAGATTCAGAAGGGATATTGTGCACCCTATATGTCAAATGCAAAAGAGAATCAGATCACGGAAAATCCAGTATCCTGTGAGACCAGGTTGCCTACGTTTAACGTTCTCTCTTAGCGCGCTACGAAGACTCCTACAATTAGACTTCAAAGTTCTTTACCTCTATAGGCGTGGTTCCCGAACGTTCTCTTAGGAGTCTTCTTAGGAAACACTCCTTACGTCGTTCGTAAATGGCGCTGTCCAGAAAGAACGTGCTGAAATCGATTGCTCAGAGATCGAGTTTCCATTTCATGCGCATGACTGAAAGACATTGCAGTCTTTGCGAATAAAACGTTGCTCGAAATCCATAAGCCTAAACAATTATCTAAACACGGGCGAACATAGCATAGCCTACACTGATTTACAATATACATATAGAAAATATAGAAAACTGCTGAGGAGATTGAGGCAATCACATACATAATTACTTACATCTGTCGCAGGCGTTCAAATGAGGCTATTGATTTTCCGTTTACAAAAGGTGTCTGACTTGTTGATTATTTATGAAAATAGACATTTTGAAATGAAAGCTACATTTGGAATAGTTTATTTAGCTTATTATTTAATACTATTTATGCTGAGACTGCTTTGATTCTTGTTACCTGTAGGGGTCTGTGTGCTACGTACATATAAGGGGCGGGATTGAGCAGCTGAACATGGCTTTGCGCACCGCCCGGCCAGTGTGTGTTTGTCAGGTGAAAACTAAATGTCAAGAGACAGAGGCGGTGGTTGAAAAAAGTCTTTCGACCACTTAAAACATTCACTCGTTTCTCATAATGGTTTATTAGTTTCCCAGTATAATTTCCTTAATTTAGAAGAAATAGTTTTGTTCAGTTTCGATTTTTAAAATAAATACAATATCTTTTTGAAGAGACCGGCGTCTAACTGGTGCTGGGCCCAGCACAGTGCCAGAATTAACACAGATGGAGGAGAAGGCACTCGCAATTATAGGTGAGATCTCCTGTGACGGGATCTCGGGGGGCATCGACTAGTGCTGGGCGATATAGACCAAAACACATATCTCGATATTTTTTGTTCGAATGGCGATATACGATATGATAACGATATTTTGAACAAAACAGGTAAAGTGTGTAGTTTTAACTCTGCGCCACAAGTAATCACTATCAACCATTTATTTAGTGTTTTTTTTTGCTCAACGAAGCACAGCTGTGCTATAACAACAGATATGTAAGGGATAATGTAAAGAACGCCGGTCATTATCGGGAAAATAAGCCCCGACAGGGCGAACAGGACACCGACCTGAAGGGGCTTATTTTCAATAATGACCGACGACGTTCTATACATTATCCCGCTTATTACACGGCTACTTGCCTCAACGAAAAAATAACTTCATGGTGTGTCTTTTTACAATTTATTTGTAACCAGCATTCGTAGTGTTGATCAGCAGAGAAATAGTCCGCCAAAGACGTTGACGTCGCATAGCAACCGAAGACGCTGGAGTTACCGGACTATTTGCGGAGTAGGGCTTTGACTCCGAACTTCGTGATTCGAATATCAAAAAATAAATCAAAATTCGAACGAATATTAGGCAGCCCTTAATATTCAAACCTGTTATGGGCAGGCCAAGAGGGAGAGACATCGGAGAACCCGACGCAGTCTATTCATAATATTGTAATGACCACGGAAGAGGCAGTGAATGAGGTATTGATTAGACAGCGATTTATTAGAAACCTAATAAACTGTTGGAACATGCTAGACCGGTAACCATAGCAACGCCGGTAAACAATCCTCGCAAAGCCCAATCCAGAGCTGAATCCGAATACTCATACTCATACTACATACATAGTATGCATTTTGTAGTATGCCACAAATATAGCGCGTCCGAATGCTCAGTATGCATTGTGTAGTACGGAAAACGTTTCCGAATGCGTACTACCGCCACAGTATACAACGGTAGGTCACTACGCTATCCCACAAAGACAATGCAACCGGAGTCTGGTAACGAACGAAGAAGAGATGGCTGACCCGACACTACCAACCATAGATATATGCTACCAACAGCGGCTTAGAAAGACGTCGTAGAAAGCGGTGAAAAAAAGAGAGTAAAGTAATTAAGTAAAAAGAGATATTTTTAATTTAATAGCAACGATGACAAGACGGAAAACAGGTAACTTATCAAGGTAATTTTGCCGGCATCTGAGGGGAGATACGTCATCTCCAAACATCCGGTGGAGTTTCGGCGGTGTTCGGAAGCGTTCAGAGGCGTTCTACGCATAGCTGTAGACCGTACTACACTGTCAAGTGTAGTACGGTCAAGTAGTAGACACTGAACAGAAATAGTATGTACTAAGTATTCGGATTCAGCCCAGGTCTTACTGAAGGCATTTAATGGTCAAAATATTAATAAATATTCTAATATATTCGAATATTAATATTACTAAACAAACAAACTTCGAAATGATTTTTGGGCAAAAGTCAAAGCCCTATTGCGGAGTGATACCAAAGACGTCAATAGAGACAAAAAAATCCTGTTTTCCTTGACAGCCTCTTCTATAATATGAATGATTTTAGCTTGTGTGTGCCCATGCCCGCGATAAATCACACACAAGCTAAAATCATTCAAATTAATGTGTTTTATTTTTATCTTGCACTATTAGAGCACGTACTCTTGCGCTCCGCCTCTGACTACGAGATGGTTAGTGTTACAACTTTCTGCTGTCGGCTCCCAGACACGTTCCCTCCAGGACGATGATCTCTCAGGGGCAACACACCCTTCACTTTGACCGGCAGTGGGTCTGCTTATAGGTCGGAATATGGTCGGTATGAAGCGGCCACCGATTCTTGCCGGGTGCTTATTCTTTTACACACAACCGGACTCGATCATTACTTCACTAAACTGACATGCACGCTACCGCTGGCTCGTCCACTGCACTCACACGCTGACCACACACACACACACACACACACACACACACACACACACACACACACACACACACACACACACACACACACACACACACACACACACACACACACACACACACACACACACACACACACACACACACACACGGTCGGCTTTATAAAATAGCGCTCGCAGGGCAACATCAAAATAATATATAAGATACCGGTATGGCGATATTGTCTCAACTACATATCGCTTTCAAAAATATACCGGTATAATTTTAAAACCGGTATATCGCCCAGCCCTAGCATCGACCTTAGAAGAGGTGATGCTGGACGCTCTCAGGCCAGGTGATCCCCATCCCCAGCTTTGAGGATCTCCCAGGACAGGCCGGCAGCTACCTCTTAGCCGCTCAGAACCTAATTGTTTGAAAATTTGCAAATTTCACAAATTGCTTGCAGAATTGTGCATGCATTGACACTTCATCACCTTGTACTGAACATTTTATAATTGTACTGCATGTTCATGCACATACACATATATGCACGCACAATCGGCTTCCATCTGATTATGAAGTATATCCAAAACGCGTGACCGGAAAGATTATGCATAACGCAGCACTTTCGTTAGGCATGACAATTGAAGGCCCATTTTAAGACCCCTTAGCATGACAGCTAACTGTTAGCATACTGAAATGATGGAACCACAAGTGCTAGCAACCGCATTGATTGATTGAAACAAATACAGACAAATCACTGGTCAATTAACATGCGTGGAGCATTGTCTACGTTTTTTTGATTGGGTTTAATGAATAGGACCTACCCATGTAAATATATTTTTTATTTATTGTGAAAACAATTTTGTAGTGTATGTTGCAGATATTTGTCGGGACTGGGGACACCCAGCTTTTAACCAGGACAATATCGGACCAACCGGGGCGTCCTGTCACCCTACCCCTCTGGGAAGAACTAGCAACAGTAAAGTGTCCTTTTAGCAAGACATTAAGGGTGCACTCACACTAGGCCATCTGGCCGTGGCCGTTGGCTGTTTTCACACCTAACCGTGCTCAACTGGCCCCATTGTTCTCTGGCCTGTGTAACCCATGCTATTTCACTCTCTCTGCTAATATATGTATTTTATATGAATGTATATATTATAATAATATATATAATGTAGTGTGTATGGTGTATATCTATAGTATATATATATTCCCAGTATATTGTAGCGACCAGTGTTCACGTGCTACAATGTATTCCTGACGGCCGCTAACTGAAACGGTTGCCTGGAGACCGTGTTTTGTTGACGCTGGTTCTCTGCTTGACGCGTAAGAAGAGCGAACATAGACTTGAAGAGCGAATATAGACTTGAAGAACGAACATAGACTTGAAGAGCGAACATAGACTTGAAGAGCGAACATAGACTTGAAGAGCGAACATAGACTTGAAGAGTGAACATATAGACTAGAAGAGAAACGAAGAAAAGGTTATATTCCTGACGGCCGCTAACTGAAACGGTTGCCTGGAGACCGTGTTTTTGTTGACGCTCCCTAATAGAGCGAACATAGACTTGAAGAGCGAACATAGACTTGAAGAGCGAACATAGACTTGAAGAGTGAACATATAGACAAAGAGAAACGAAGCAAAGGTTATTACGGAAGAAATAGAAGATATGGAGGAAGATTTGACGTTACTTTGAACAAGAGAACAGCCTGTCATCGACTGGCCCCTGCTCAAGAGCGTTCGGCCGTAGCGGTAGTGGTAGGAACAGAACGCCCCCTTTCATTGAATCGAGTGCACTCAAAGACTTGCTGGGTACCCATTTTATTTAGTTTGTTATTATTATTATTATTATTATTGTGTAAATAATCTGATTGATTCTGATGGTTAGATATGGTTAGATTGTTAGATAAAAGGTCAAACGTGCCTCACTGTGTCTGTGTGTTATTCCTTTTATCAGAGTTCTATTAAGAATACAAGCCAGTCTCCTCATAACCTGGGATTGATGCACCACTGCATTGTTATATTACCTTTAAAAATACAGTTGGTTACACCTGCATTCTCACTAGGGGTGCACTCACACTAGGCCATCTGGCCGTGGCCGTTGGCCGTTTTCACACCTAACCGTGCTCAAATGGCCCCATTGTTCTCTGGCCTGCACTCACACTAGGCCATCTGGCCGTGGCCGTTGCAACTATGGCCTGGCCACGGTAGGCTCTTGTACATACGTCATCACGTCGTAAGTAACACGTCATCACCGAGCGTCCGCTGCATGGTCCATAACAAAGTCTGCCGCCAGTCAGAGTTCTAACAACAATGGACAACACAGAGAACACAGTTCGCACTTTGCTGAGTCTGTTGCTTATTTTGGATATATGTTTACCGTTTAATGGGAAAGAAGGCTCGTCGCCTTTATGTCCGTGGTCGTCTCATAGACTATACGTCATCCAGCTCAGGTTGCGTAGCCGTGCGTGTGCACGTGTCGGCTCATTAGCATCTGTACCGTAGCGGCCCGTACCGTAGCAGCACACCTCTCCCAAGTGGCCAAATTGGCCTGGCCTGGCCAGACTGGCCACACTCACACTGGCAGATTTGAGCACGGTTAGGTGTGAAAACGGCCACGGCCAAGGCCAGATGGCCTAGTGTGAGTGCACCCTAGGCCATCTGGCCGTGGCCGTTGGCCGTCGCAACTGTGGCCTTGCCACGGTAGACTCTTGTACGTACGTCATCACGTCGTATCACGTCATCACCAAGCGTCCGCTGCATGGACCATAATAAAGTCTGCCGCCATTCAGAGTTTTAACAACAATGGACAACAACACAGAGAACACAGTTCGCACTTTGCTGAGTCTGTTGCATATTTAGAGCCGTTCTCAGATAGAGCCCACAGACTTTGCATATGGTCGCGGATTCTCCCAAATACATCGGAATTCTTGTGGGTCTTCTCCAACTGTGCCTGAATAGCATCGTCTACCCAAATGGCTAACAGACACTCAACTTCTCTATGGGACCAACGTGAACCAACAGTTGAACCGCTTGACGCCACGTTTACCGTTTAATGGGAAAGAAGGCTTGTCGCCTTTATTATGTCCATGGTCATCGCATGGACTTCATGCGTCATCCAGCTCAGGTTGCGTAGCCGTGCGTATGAGCATATCGGCTCATTAGCATCTGTACCGTGGCGGCCCGTACCGTAGCAGCACACCTCTCCCAAGTGGCCAAGTTGGCCTGGCCTGGCCAGACTGGCCACACTCACACAGGCAGATTTGAGCACGGTAAGGTGTGAAGACGGCCACGGCCAGATGGCCTAGTGTGAGTGCACCCTGAAATACACCACTGTCACCGTTATGTAGTAAACCTGTTCTCTCACACACAAACACGCACAGTGGTGAATAATTATAAAATCATGATGTAGGTAGTGATTGTACTGCCTTCCAAACTTGCCCTTTAATTATGAAGACAAAAGGAAAGAAAAAAAGAATAATAAAGAAAACCTTTAGGCATTAAAAAGAAAATGTACCAGATCAATGGATTTAATTTCCATTCCAACCAAGTCAGTGTCTCCGGTGAGCAGGGGCACCTGTTCCCGCCAGCAGAGGGGCCTGGGAGTGACGGAGCATGGGGTTGTGTGGACGGCTTACCAGAGGCACTTGCAGCAGCCACACCAGCATAGGCAGCAGGTGTTGGGTCGGGGCTGACCGGGGGCCTGCGGGGGGCCCTCGATGTGGCCCGCCTGCCTTTTCCTCATCTCCACTCCACTCAGACTACGGGGCTGCAGAGACACACACAGAGAAGCATTTAACACACTCGCATAATTCATGTAAAATATACACACACAGAGACAGAGAAAGAGAGAGGTTCCCTTTTCTCTGTTCTATTCTATCCTGATCAACAGACTCTTCTTACAAAAAAGTCCCGCCCTCAGACAAAAGCAGCACCAATCACGTTATGGCACATCTGTAGATCTCCCACCTCTAAGCTCATACAATGACGCAGGCTTTGTTCAGTTAATGCAAAATCATCCATGCACGTTGAATCTCATTTGGACATATAAAAAGCCCTTTATGTCCATAAGAGATCAGACACAGATCAAACACAGATCTGATTCTTAAACATTGTCATCATTCGCTAATCAAATGATCTCATACGGAAAATATGCAATTCTAACCTTTAGCACTCCGAAGTGAATATCATAGAAACGCATACTTTTCTTTCATTCTGACATGAAACACAAGGCTAACCACATGGGAGACACGGTTAGAAGACAACGTTTGAACAACTCCACACAGCCGATGATATTGATGTTCATAGCGCCCACGTTTAGAGGAGCTTTCTACGATCAAAGTAATGGAGCGGTGCAACCCAACGTTATTGTTGGAGCGGCGATGCCAGGCTTCCTTGTGAGCAGGGAATTCCCCTTAGCATTGTTCAAAGGACAAAGAAAGCTGGGCAGGATGTCCAGTCGGTTAATTTTTTGGAATGTGCATAACAACAGACATAAACTGCACATTTTATCACTCCCTTTTATGACCAGGTAGGCGCCCAGATTAGAAAAGATGCATGCCCCACTCTCCCTGTCCAAGCCCACACCTGGCTCCATCAGCATTAACCTGAAGAACCTCTTGAACACGCTGCATGTACACATCCTTCTGCCACTAAGCCCACTTTGTTGGGGTTTGTTATATTCTTGTACGGGGGGGGGGGGGGGGGATTGTAACATGAGTCAGCTGTGTTTATGGACCACAATTCTCCATATCAGACTCCAAGCTTGCCAAGTTCATGTATAACTGTGGTCAAATTGAAGAGCAGCCCCAACTGGGGGTGCATCATAAATGTGATGGACTCTCTAGGGCTACCACCCCGTTATAAACGTAGCATTTTTTGTAGGGGATCACAAAACCCACGGTTCGGATCGTGTCACGGTTTTTGAGTCACGGGTCGGATCATTTTCGGATCAACAACAACAAAAAAAGATAACCAGACAAATGTGACTTTAAATAAAATCTTCAAATGTGTACAACAAAATAAAGTGAAAAATTAGGTAATAATCCTGCTTCCTTTAAGCATAGTAAATATTTTAAAAAATTAGGGTATATAAAAATATACCTATACAAAAACTTATAAAAAATAATTTAAAGAAAATAAAGTGCAATCTGAGGCATTATTCCTTCTTCTTTATAAAATGGATAGTAAATAAATAAAAAATAAAAACTGTGTCCAAAGGAAGCACAGAAAAAACTACAACCAAACATAAACAGCCCATTTCCGCTTCCGGTTCCGATTTCCGTTTCAATGGGATTAACGAGACGCGAAATAAAACACGACAGAAACTGTATTTCGCTACGATACTTGTTTATGAACATCGACGAACAACACTAACCACTCGGTGAGTTGCACATTTCTGAAAACGAACGTTTAGGGTTGTTTTAAGGACAGGTTTGTGAATGCCCAAAGCCAGCCATTCTGAAGCAGGCAGGGGCGAATCGAAATGAGCCAAATACCTGAGACAGGACCAATAGTCAACATTTCGGTGTGTCAACCAATATATTTCATCCTAGACAACTTGCGTCCCGAACCGTGAGGGTTGATCTGTACTGATCACGGGTAACCCGTGAACCATATCACCACTTATTTTTTGCATAAAACCCTGAGGGACACAAATGCCAAAAGCAGACCAGCCAAATGACCGCAGGGAAAAAAAATTACTTACCTCTGAAGTCATCCTGCAGACTCAACTCCTCATCAAAACTTTTTTTAGCTTTTAAACCCAATTCAACAAAAAAACAAGAGCCGTAGGGAAACCGGGTTGAGACCACTCAAATTCTCACTTTCTACCGGGGATCACTTCTACACTCTTTTGGCTTTCCCCACCACCCTGATGGGGCTTCAGCGGCGGTGCTGAAAGGACCTGCCTGATATGTAAATGCGGTCACCTGACCACTTGAGCAATCATCGGTTATGCAGCGGCTCCGGGGCAGCCATGGAAAAACAGGTGTCCAGATGCAAACGACGGCATGCCAGGGCTTTGTTGCAGCCCGAGAGGGGAAGGATACAGTGAAAGAACATGCAAATACAGCATGGAAATATGCAACATTAAAAACCCAGCGATGCACAGGGAGGGCAGATGGGAGACAGAGAGATGGACCCGATATGGTAAACCTGATATTAAATGACAGACGCATACAAATGGGATATTGTCAATTCCTTTCTACATTACCAGCTGATCTTTTGAAATCAGTTAATAACGAAAAAGTCACACTAATAGGATATTTGATACCGATTAATTAGAACGCAGGGAGATGATAAAGCAACCACGCAATCACATTTGATGATTAAAAAGCACACCTACCATGAGAATTAGTAGAATCCTGAAGACAGGTTACACAGAGCGGACATGGCGCTGAGGTAATAGGTGGGAGGATGACCGAGGCTGGTGGACTGACTATCTGTCTGACTGACTAACTGTTGACTGACTGTTTGGCTTGTTGGAAATGGAGGATGGGAGAGCCGGTACTTGGGAGATGGACTGCTAATTTCACCATCTCTGACCAACTGACATTTAGAAAGGGATGGGAGAGAGGCAAAATAAATAACAATAGTTATCTCTTCTCCTTGTGCCTCCCTGGACAGGGTATTCAAGCGCTCTCCGCTCTCACCCTCCTAAGCTTCAGTAAAATGATGGTATTGCACAGCTAAGGGTTCATTGCAGATGAAGAAATACAGCGAGCAGGGAAACGTTTCCACAGCATCTGAAAAACATGGAGGAAAATACTTTAGTATCTTCATACTAATTTATTGCAACAATTTTTAAATGTAACTTTTTTTTACTTTACCTTTAACTCAATTAAAGGTGCGGTTTGTAGCATTTAGTGGCATCTAAAATCTATCGGATTTTGCCGAGATGGTAATATTCACGCATGAATAATGCAATATTCAAAAGTAAGTTTTAATTAGTGTATAATCCAATTAAAATAAGAATCGCTGTGTTTTGATACCTGGGAGCCATGTTTTGTTTATAATATCATCAGATATCTTATTTGTAAGTTATGACCTTTAGTTGTACAGACTAAATACACTGTATAACTATCAAGGAACCGAGACTTGGTAACTCGATGCAGTCAGACAATGACAATTTTTTGGAATGACCCATTACCTTCTAGGCTCATTTGAATGATAGGAGTTAGGGGGGTAGGAGTAAGAGGGTAGGAGGTGAGGAGGTAGGAGGTAAGAGGGTAGGAAGTGAGGGGGTAGGAGGTGGGGGTTGAGAGTGGTTTAGTTGGTTGCATTTTGTAACCTCACCACTAGATGCCACTAATTACTACACTACGCAACTTTAAATAAATTGCTTTCATCAAGAATTCACCATAATTATTTTCCCAAACCTGTTATTTTCCCAAACCAATTCATCTAGTAGGCCTACCTATGTGTCAATAGGCGAAATACACATATTTAATAATTGTATAGAGATTCAAGAAGAGCTAAGACATTTGTGTTTATAGGGATGAAATGTTTGCATGACAAACTGAGATTTAACATTAATATTAAATGCACATATATGTGATTCCACTGGCTTTACAAGTTGTATTTAGCAGCTCCAACAATCTATAGGAAACTGCAATGTGGGCGTTATTTCAGCTGTGCTCGGACCCTGTTTAGAGTACAGTACGACAGCGGGGGAAGGGAGGGGGACACACAACACACACACACAACACACACACACAACACACACAACACACACAACACACACAACACACACACACACACACACACACACACACACACACACACACACACACACACACACACACACACACACGTTGCCGAAAGAATACAGCACTAAAAATATGTACAACGTTGAAAGATGAGTACAGTACGTTGGCAACACATCTACAAGACAGATTCCCTGGCAGGCCCGTTTGGATGATCAGTAGGCAGGAGGCTCATCGTGACAGAGCTACGGGGGCAGCTAGCTGGCTTTGGAGGAGCGAGGCTCCTCTTGCAGCCGTCTGCTCCCGAGCATCCGAGCCCCGCTCCCTGCAGGTGAGGCTACGGCTAATAAAACCATCCCTCCATCGCGGGGAATCAACATCCATTCATGGGGATGACTGCTCGTGGTTGACTTCCGCCTAAATTATGATACAAAAAAACCAACCCCCCCCCCCCCACACACACACACACACACTTTCTGGTGCTAGCTAAGCCCACAGTGAACCGTATCAACTATCTCCAGCCCAGCGGAGAGGAGGAGGAGGAGGAGGCGGCGGCTGAACAGAGAGCTAGCGCTGTGCTAACGGCGGCTAGCCAGCTGCAGCTAGCGTGATTTGCAGAGAATAAACATTATCTTACCGCTTTATTAAATGCTGTCAGTGTGGTACGATGGTAGATTTGAACGAGCGTTTTCCCGATGCTTATTTAATGACATCGTAAATGGGAATCCTGTGCTGAAATGTCCATCGCCGCTGTTTTTATGCCATCCGCCCAACTTCAGCACCGATCGCCGCCGAGCCCCTGGATGCACTGCGCAGGCGCGCTGTCACCACTGTCAGCATAGTGGCTGATGGTCGGGGGGCTGCAGTGTGAGGATGCCTTGCTGTGCCACATGCATTGCACAAACACTTTGTAAGTGTTTCCTAGTGATCGCACTACTATAATCTGGTCTTTTTATATAGTATTTAGCTGCAGTCTTTTCTTAAAGGATGCACCTGGGATTTCTTTGCTCAATGGCTTACATATTCAAGTTAAGCACACATTATTAGCCTGCATAAGTATAATTACAACGAACTTTTATGTATCCACACATAGGTGTACAACCTCATTGACTAGGTGATTCCAAATAATATCCGTTAGAAGAAGTCGTCTAAGTTAATTACTGAATGTTGTCCAACAAAGATAATAATGGATTATAATTGAAAATAAAATGGATGGAATTGTAAATCAGATAAAATTAAATACTTGAAGTCCATGGATTGTCACAAATTGCAAATTTTCAGGCTTTTCACATTGAAAATGTTTAACGTTTCAACAATAATTCTCTATTTCTTACACTAGAGGGCATCCTTTCATTTCCCCTCATTTACCAATACGTGTAGGCAGTATATACACATTGCAAACGTGTTGTAAAGCATTTGTGATCAACGTCGAACAAAACATTTATAAGAAAATAGATACAACCTTTCATTACATTTTTCGAATGAATGCACATTTGTATTTAACTAGGTAAAAAAGCCTTTAACTAGCTAGATACAATACAATAACAATGGTATGACTCATTGACTTATTCTTTCCCTCCATTTAACCACCCACTCCCTCTTACTCGCCCACTGACTCACTCACTCACTCACTCTCTCACTCGCTCATTGAAGTAGCTCTCCATCACGCTGACCTATCCTCTCTCTCTCTCTCTCTCTCTCTCTCTCTCTCTCTCTCTCTCTCTCTCTCTCTCTCTCTCTCTCTCTCTCTCTCTCTCTCTCTCCTATCCTTCCGTAGTAAACAAGGAGCCTGGTAAGAATATGTGCCAGGTGGTTTGTGTCAATCACAAGGGAGCCATTATGCCCTATGTTTGTGTGTGTGTGTGTGTGTGTGTGTGTGTGTGGGTGTTGGGGGTGTGTTGGGGGCACGTGTTTGGTTTGTGTGTGGATGTCAAGTTTGTAAGAGGGTTTGCATTAGTTTATATATAAGTGTGTGTGCAGTTGAAGCGGAGTGCACAATTTATGTTTTTTGGTGTGTGCCTAGACTAGAGTAAGGGAGCCTGGCAGCAATAGAGAGACAGAGACAGCTGCATATTTTCAGCAACACATTTTCACCCCCACCACCACCATCATTAATGTCCTCACGTTCGACTTGTTAATCCTAATCATGATCAAACCACTAAGCACTCGGAGATCTCTATAGCCCTCATTTAACACCTGGTTCACTTCAAGAAGTGAATCATCACACTTCTGGTGTGATGAAGGACAACGAGACACAGCCCTGTCTACATGGGGATGCTGCAGACAGACAAGACAGCGGATCTCCATGCAGAGGAAGTGGCTCCATGGAGTCAGGGTGAGGCTCAAACCGGTTCTTACCGTACATTGCGCCCCCTGACCCTTCAGTGGGGGAACATCTTCATTCTGACTGACTGGTTGCCTGACTCAGAAAGGTGCCAGGCAGTGCTCTCAGTGTGCGAGGGCATGGGGGAGTGACAATCTTTCATTATTCATCGTCACTTCAGACACATATTATCTATATATATATATATATTAGAGCTGTCAGTTAAACGCGTTATTAACGGCGTTAACGCAAACCAATTTTAACGGCGTTAAAAAAAAATTTTTTTAGCCTGACTGCTATGTTCAAATGACATTTGTTCAAAGCAGTCGTTTAATTGCACTATAGGCTCTTTTTTTGTATCGTCCTGTTTTGATCAGTATATGCCAATGTTGTTATCAATAAAAAATCATTTGCACAAGACAAGCCGATGCACTTCACCATGTTGATAAGAGAATTAAAATGAGAAGAATTATGGGACAAAAAAATCAAGGGATATTTAGCATAGAAAAAGAATTTGCGATTAATCGTGAGTTAACTATGACATTAATGCGATTAATCACGATTAAATATTTTAATCGCTTGACAGCTCTAATATATATATATATATATATATATATATATATATATATATATATATATGTATATACATATATATATATGCAGACATATATGTATATATATATATATATGTATATATATATATATATATATATATATATATATATATATATATACACATTGCTTAATTTTATTATACATTCAACTACTGTGTTATGTACTACTCTCCTCTACGCAATGTACTCTGCAAATTTCCCCTCTGGGACAAATAAAGGGTTTTGAATTAATATAAGTTGAGGTTATGAATTGATGCTTTATGCATTAAAGCAGTGCATTTCAATCCAGTCCATATTGCTCGACCAATTTAAAGAACGTAAAAGGGTTGCACTCTGTTTACCAATAATTAATAGATCTAGTGAGAACGCTAGCACACAGCTCACAGCTGCGACTCCGAGCTGTGTGCTAGCGTGTGTGTGTGTGTGTGTGTGTGTGTGTGTGTGTGTGTGTGTGTGTGTGTGTGTGTGTGTGTGTGTGTGTGTGTGTGTGTGTGTGTGTGGGAGACATGTTTGTGCATATGTTTAACACAACAGCAGCATACAAAGATGGACCGGACAATGTTCTACAGCGTGTTTTCATGCATGTATCTATGGCCACCCATGAATGTGTGTGTGCATGGTATTGTAATAAGCTTTGGACCAAAGCATCATACACATGCCTTGAATGCATTATCAGGAAGCATTAGAAAGCATATTTAACGTATGCACAATGAAGATCTATCAGGAAGAACATATTTCCTCCTTTCTCTCTCTTCCGGACGGTATTTATCTTTATCCTGACTAGCCGGACAATACGCTTCATTGAAGGTAGAGGAGCAGGGTCCATCATGTGGGGATATAGAGTATTTATATATGTATTTCTGTCCCCTGTGCAGATGGTGTAACCATTTCACTCTATTTCACCAGAGGGACGATGGATGGCTGGCCATGCCTCAGGCTTGCAATGTTTAGTTTTCCAACTCTGGAGCCCTGCTTCAGAGCACCGCAGGGTCTAGCTCGATGGAGAGCTACACATCAAGGTACGGGGATGCCCCGGACATTTCTAGGAAGAGAGAAACAGAAGGAGGCTGGATCAGGAACCATCCCGTGGCATTTGTAATATCAGGCTTGCGTGGAATAGGTTAGGCTTCACCGGAGGATGTGGCTATCAGAGAGGAAAGAGGGATGGATCAACTTTGACTGGCTGGCGTTGTTGTGTTGGATTGAATTCAATGTGAAAGGCCTATGAGGAAAATATAGATGCATTTAGATGCAGATGTTTTTGAATTGACAACAGATGGAGGAATTAGATGTAAGTTGAACCATTAGGGAATTATCAACCAAACCACAGCTACTCAGTCTTGCCAAATTCTTCATCTGAGAAAGGATCATGATTGATGAAGCAAAAATAATGTTTAAACTGTAAAACCTGTTAAACAATCTGATTTCAATACTCACTTGATTAATATTGAAGAAGGGGAAAAATGGTTTGTCTCTCTAGGTTTCAAAGACACATACTAGCACACGCACACACACGCACACGCACACGCACACGCACACGGACACGCACACGCACACGCACACGAACACACACAAACCAACTGTTCAAATCACTTTATTCATACCCCCTGACAAACCTACTTACAACTCAATTGAATATTTTATCATCAATTCAACTGTCATGTTTAAAACGGATGAGATTCGTTCCCCCCGAGCCAGACAGCTCTAATTATTTAGATATTCATAAGATGTTTTTCCGAATCAATGAACCAATCCTATGGTGTTTTTTGCCATTAGCACTTTTCCGTGCTGGGCTGATTTGCGCTTCCATTACCAGTTGAAATGCGCCGATCTGTGATGTCCCGCGCCCCAGTAGACCCTCCCTAGTGGACCCTCCCCAGTGGACCCTCCCCAGTGGACCCTCCCCAGTGGACCCTCCCCAGTGGACCCTCCCTAGTGGACCCTCCCCAGTGGACCCTCCCTAGTGGACCCTCCCCAGTGGACCCTCCCCAGTGGACCCTCCCCAGTCAGACCCTCCCTAGTGGACCCTCCCCAGTGGACCCTCCCCAGTGGACCCTCCCCAGTGGACCCTCCCCAGTCAGACCCTCCCTAGTGGACCCTCCCCAGTGGACCCTCCCCAGTGGACCCTCCCCAGTCAGACCCTCCCCAGTGGACCCTCCCCAGTCAGACCCTCCCTAGTGGACCCTCCCTAGTGGACCCTCCCCAGTGGACCCTCCCCAGTGGACCCTCCCCTGTCAGACCCTCCCTAGTGGACCCTCCACAGTGGACCCTCCCCAGTCAGACCCTCCCCAGTGGACCCTCCCCAGTAGACCCTCCCCAGTGGACCCTCCCCAGTAGACCCTCCCCAGTGGACCCTCCCCTCAGGTTGACCCTTCCCCAGTGGACCCTCCCCAGTGGACCCTCCCCAGTGGACCCTCCCCAGTGGACCCTCCCCAGTCAGACCCTCCCCAGTGGACCCTCCCCAGTCAGACCCTCCCCAGTGGACCCTCCCCAGTAGACCCTCCCCAGTCAGACCCTCCCTAGTGGACCCTCCACAGTGGACCCTTTCCAGGTGGACCCTCCCCAGTAGACCCTCCCCAGTGGACCCTTCCCTCAGGTTGACCCTCCCCAGTGGACCCTCCCCATTGGCCCCTCTCCAGGTGGACCCTCTCCAGTGGACCCTCCCCATTGGACCCTCTCCAGGTGGACCCTCTCCAGGTGGACCCTCCCCAGTAGACCCTCCCCAGTCAGACCCTCCCTAGTGGACCCTCCACAGTGGACCCTTTCCAGGTGGACCCTCTCCAGGTGGACCCTCTCCAGGTGGACCCTCTCCAGGTGGACCTTCTCCAGGTGGACCCTCTCCAGGTGGACCCTCTCCAGATGGACCCTCTCCAGGTGGACCCTCTCCAGGTGGACCCTCTCCAGGTGGACCCTCTCCAGGTGGACCCTCTCAAGTGGACCGGCCCTGGACCCTCCTCCATGTGTGCTGCGATGACATCAGCCCTGGTTACTGCTCAGAGCGAGAAGCTGTCTCTCAAATGACAGAACTATAAAACTACAATGACCTGCTTGTTCTACTGCAGGGGACGTCGTCACCCTGCTGACAATAATTCACATTATAAGATCGCTATTATCGATATTCTTTTTTTTTTGCAATCTGGAATACGCGTCCAAGCCGTCATGCAGGCCTAGTCCTAATTTTTTGACCAGCGAAAATTGGTCGACATAATCCCGTCTTTTCAACAGTAACCTGTATTTAGACCTCTTTTCAAACGAAAAAATGCTATTTCTTCAACTCTGTATAGTCTGTACACAATATACATTTTTGTAATATTAAATTACCGTATGTTTGACTATTGCGTGCTGCAGCATGCTTTGAGCCAAGAGAACTCCAATCCAAAAATTGATGTGGAGGCTGGATATAGGGTCTTATTGAGTGGATCCGCCTCAGGAGAAAACTGCACATGCCAAGTTCTATCTGTAATGATGCTGCTCCATCTGCCCTCTCTCGCTGCCGGGAAAATAGGCAGTGTTTCAGGGGTCATTCCAGACCAAGGTGCCCAGAGAGTAAGAACGCAACTTCTGTAACAGAAGGAAAATAAAAAAAACTGATCTGTGCTTATGAAAGGTCAGGTTTTAAAAAACGTGAGTCTGTGTTTCATCTTTCTGTGTCGTTTTTCTGTCGTCACATAGAGGTTCAGGGATTATAGTGTGTACTACCCGCACGCCTCTATTGAAAATGATCCCACACTCTAAACAATGACAGACAGTGGATCAATTGCACCACTTTAGTCAAAGCTTATAAAGCACACATTTTGCAATGCACTCCTCATACGAAGAACTAATCAGCTGATTGTTTTGTCAATGTGGGTTGTGGTGGACACCGAGTTACACGGGAGAATGATCGGATCATTCCTGCTCTCGTATCAATGATCTAATGGCATCAGAAAACCGATGACCCTACTCAAAGAAACACAGCTACAGGCAGCTCACATTTATGCCTACCGGTAGACACATTGATGTTCAGTTCATGTCACTCCTGTCAAACACAGAAGGATGGGGTGGTGAGTGTGTCCCAAACAAAGTTGGTTCAGGGAAACTCAATAAATGTGCTGTACTATTGTCACAGAGTGAATTGGTTTGGGGCAAGTTACCACAGTCTGCAATATCTTCAGTGAGGAGTACAGCAATAGTGGAGCCCACTCAGTCTAAGTCAAGAGTAACAAACCATCAAATCATCCTCTGTTGGGAGAGGGTTGGGTTCCCCTCACTAATAATCAACCACAAATAAAAACGACTCAAGTTTAAGATAAATGCTTAGTTGCTGATGTGTCTCCCTGTGTTGCAGTAGAAAGCCCAAGGCTGGTAGCATTCAATCAAATGGGCAGCATACAGTAATCAGATACGCCCATAAGGTCACAAGAGGATAGGACTTGTATTGTTATGGTTCAGGGATTGCAATATACACATATGGACTCATTTGTCAATGGAAAGACAAGTTGTTGCACATAACGGTGCAGCATGAATCTATCACCTCTGAACTGATTTGGCCTGAAAACAAAACACCCTGTGCAAAGAAAAACAGATCCGTCCTGGGAATTGTTCTCCACTACCAGAACTTCATAGAGGGCTATTCTGCAAAAGCGAACAGCTGTTTAAACTCCCAGCTGAACCGAGCACTCAAAACATGGAAAGGGAGTACACCAAAAAAGGAAATGGGACATGTAAAGCTCTTGTCTGCTGATTAGGCCACTGAATTTAAAGAGGAATTGAAGACTCTCAAAATTACCTTATGACCAGCGTTATGCTGGCTTATCCAGACTTCATTACACAATCATAATTGTTGTCAACGCTTAATTTGAGGGAATAATATAAACTTTTATTTTCCCAGATTTGTCCAAGTTAATGAACTGGTTGCATAAACAATTTTTTAGCACGGGCCGTCTGCTACAAATGTTGCCATTGGCTAAAGGGGTGACACTTTACACCATCGACCAATGATAACCCTTTGAAATGCAAACATAGTGCCCAAACCCAGACTTCATCTGTGCGATCATCGATGGGTGGCCTCATTCAGCTCTGTGACTCAAACTATGTTTGAGTGACAAACTCAAAGATATTAACATAAACATTTATCACATATAACTAGTTTGAGTTTGAGAAAAACTCAGTGACAAACTATGTTCCTGGCACTAAAACATTGCGGACGACGTATTAAGTTGAGAACCGTTTTTTCAGTCATGTATCTGTGACGAAACACCTGTCTCTACTACAAACAAGCACAAGGTGTGCCGGATCCAGCAGCTGTCTATAGGCGTGGCTCAGCGCCTCCGTGACCATCCAGCTGTGCAACAAATGTGCTTTTGACAATATGACGACGACAATGTGGTTTATGAAGGTAGTTCACCAGTATGGGTACAATAAGCGGTCTGTGTGTGAGCGATGTAAATAGGCTGTTACCTACTCCACCATGTCCTACAACATATTCAGTGACCATGGTGACTAGGACTAAGATATCAGATGGATTGGTTAACTGATTTAATTTATTAGCAGGCTAGAGCTGTCTAAAATCAACCATGGTGCGATTAAATGATTGTAGCTCCTTCACAAAACGGAAGTACTGACACCTTACATAATATATGCCAGTACAGTCTATGATTTTATTAGCAGTTCAAGTCATGTGTGTTTGACCGTTCACAGAGCCTATTAGATGAAAAAGAAACGGGGGAAAAGAAAGATCAGATGTAAATGTGTGTTCTGCAGATATTTCAGCAGTCAGGAATAGTGCGTGATCGTGCACGGTTCACAGACTAGAGGTCACACTGTCCACGAGTAAAAAGACTGGTGTGGAGGACAGACGTAATTCGGTGAGTTTTATGTTGGTAAAAAATGTATTTTGGAAACTAATTGTGGATCATTACAATTCTCTGAAAAACAGAATCAAACATGTAGGCCTATGGGTTACTGGAGGAGAAACTGAACCAAAAGGAGAAAAGAACAAGAGTTGAATTTTATCAACTCAATCTCGAGAGCACCTTCTCAGATAGCCTCATCCTGGTGTCCATAAACTTCCTGCCCAGCCTCTCAGCCCCCGCTCTTTTACCTCACCATCCCTCTTCCAAACTCGCCATCTTCAGTCCTCTAATCTATCAGTTCTGTGTGAACATTATGTTTGTACCATTATTTTCATCAGAAAGCCCCCCCCTGCCCTCTCTGTTCCACTTGCTTGCCTATTTTCCTCCCACAGCTTTGAGTTTATTTTTTATCCGTCACGAGAACAATGCCATCCTGCCTGGGCCCCGTCTCTCGAAAGCATCGTTAGCATGTGGAAGTGAAAATTCTACACGCAGAGAGATTGGAGCTGGAGGACACGGAGTAGGCTACGTGAAACACTTAGACGAACCTGCCCGCAGCAGGTTTTGTGAAAAAATCGCACATCCATGTGTTCTTGTGTTGATTAGAGATGTTAGTGTCAACAGGATTTGAGAAAAGACTACATCGCTAGATCACATGTTTCGCTGCTCTGATTGGTTGTAGGTCGATGCCATCCAATTGTTTTCAGATTTATACTCGTCTGCGCCTGTTGTTGGTCTTGTGATTTCATGCTAATTATTCCCATGAGCAAGTTTTTAATTTTCTTTTACCCCAGAACAACAAGGCAAGGCAAGGCAATTTTATTTGTATAGCACATTTCATACAACAATGGCAATTCAAAGTGCTTTACATAGAGCATAAGAAATACAAAACAGGGAGAATAGATAGGAGAATACAAATGAGCATAAAAGATAAAAAGTAATAAAAATAGAGGGTATATAAAGATAAAAGATAAAAATAAATAAGAATGTAGCTCAAAATAAAGGAGTGAATCAAAGTGCTAGTGTTTAGTCGAAGGCACTGGAGAACATGAAGGTTTTAAGCCTGGTTTTGAAGGTATTTAGAGTTTCGGCTTGTTTTAGTTCATCAGGGAGTTTATTCCACTTGCACGAGGCAGAATAACTAAAAGCTGCTTCACCGTGTTTTGTTTTCACTCTTGGAGTGATTAATAGACTGGTCCCAGCTGACCTTAGGGGTCAACACATTCTCACTCCGAGCGCGTCGATTTCTGACGAACGGTCAGTGACTTTGGCTTCAGTTTCTGACGCAAAAGGGTACCCTTGCGCTTCTTTTTTCGACGCATGGGGTTTTCAACTCCTTACAATGTAACAACTTCACGGGGGAGCCGATGGCTGCACATAGAGACGCTATGAGCATTCATCCCATTGGCTAACGGAGGACCTTGCGCTTCTTTTTTCGACGCAGGGGGTTTTCCACTCATTACAATGTAATCCCTCCACGGCAATATATTAAGCTATGAGCATTCATCCCATTGGCTAACGGAAGAGCCGATGGCTGCACATAGAGACGCTATGAGCATTCATCCCATTGGCTAACGCAGGACCATGTGCTTCTTTTTTCGACGCAGGGGGTTTTCCACTCATTGCAATGTAATCACTCCACGGCAATGTATGAAGCTATGAGCATTCAGTCATCCCATTGGCTAACGGAAGACCCGATGTCTGCACATTAACGGCGATTTTACAGTGAAATCTGTGACATTCCTCAACACAACTACACCAACGTGTCCTTGTTAATTACAAAACATGTATGGGTTAAGTTTATGGGCATCAGTTGTCCTGTTTGTGTTTTGATTGAGAGAAACAAACGTTTTTTTGATCAGTGTTGGGTAGAGGTCGTTGCTATAGAGGCCACGTCCGTGCGCTTTTTTTGACAACTGACAGAGCAACCCTTTCTCATCAAAATTACGTTCCCAGAGAACTATTCGGCATTCTCAATTACGTTTGTCTAAAAAACGTATTTTGTCCGTGATTACGTTTTATTGAACATATTGTAATGACCTCGCCGGTGACATAACGATGTCGAGTCATTAGTAATTGAAGGAACTTTTAATGAACCAAAACCAGGTCACTGAAACCCGTAAACAACGGCAGAAATCCCACCCAAAACAAACCCCGGTTACCCCGGCAACCCCCAACACGGTCTCACTCACGTGCAGGCCCCCACCCTCGTGTTCTTCCAAGGCCCTCCCCCAGCTGACCTAATGATTCGCCCCCACACTGATTGACAAGAAGAACATTACAATACATGCACACAGAACAACTGGCATAACGGACAACGAAATACAATGCAACACACAAACTATTTAACTGTCCCAGGGTCGCTACAATATCGTAAATACGAATTCGTTCTCAGCCTATTTTTGCCATTTATTTACCGTGTTACTATGGCAGAATAAAGAATAAATTCATGCATTATCATTCAACTTGAACATGTGTTTTTTACAGTATAGAGTGGTGGAGAGGAATGACGTATGTTGGCAAACCCGGAAGTGAGCGTCGCCCTCGGTTCCCTTGACAAAAAGCCAACGGGTTGTCCATTGGATTTTGGATTATTGCAGAAAAATCCTCAACTCCTCAAAAACGGAAAATAAATGAATAAAAATAACCGTGCTCCAAAGAACGAAGTGCAAACCAATGCATTCTGAATGGGAGTGTTTCTCAGATTTTTCCATGCTACACAACGAAATGTAAACCCATGCAAATAAAGACTTCATGGTCATAATAATTTAAATATCATTAAGCTACTACTGAGTGTGTAGGGAGGCATTCTATTTTTTCAACGGGGCTGAATCCAGTCACTTGACCGTCATGGTTGCTATGGTGGTTGCTATTGACCGCCCCCTCTAATACTCGTGGCTCTAAAAACCACGCGGCAAAGGAGCTGCCGTCAATTGGGTTGTTTTTGTCGTAAACTAGGGACCGATGGTTGAAAAATAGACAGACATTCCAAGGTATCCTTAAACGGCAGCTTGGATGTGTTTATTTTCTGCAGTTTAGACTTCTTCTATAACTAATTTTTGAAAGCAAAACACCAAGCTCATTGATTTAACGAGGGAGGGTTATTTGAAACAATTTATTAAATAAATATTTGTGAGAGGTCATTCCTTCTCCTGATTTTACTTCCTATTTATGTCTAGGGTAAACCCCTACTGTCCACAAGCATCCCCCCCCCCTCCCCTTATGGATTTGGAGAATTGTTGCCACGTCCCAGTGGTGGAGGTATCATATATATATGAAAGAGGGCATTCAATTATAGCCTACTACAATGATCAATTAGGAGGCCGAAGCCCTAAAGGAAGTGATGCAATAGGTGACTGAGTCGACAACATTTAAGTAAGCTGTATAGGGTCTCTTATATATCAAAGGGGGTCTCAAAGGACGCATACGCTTCAACCTGTGGCTCCAGCACTACAGGAAATGACTCAGCAAGTGCTCCATCTCGTTGCAACTCACCCAGCGGCTCGCTTGCAAGATTTTGGCCTGAAGTTCTTCCCAGACCCACACCCTAGCCATCCAACATGCATATCTGAGAATCAGGCCTCTCTTTAATAATGACAAAAAGTTATGAGAGAAACACACATTAACTTTTTGTTATCCCATAAGCGGCGTGGTGCCGGCTCCTTTTGACCTTTTGACCCCCGACTTCAAAAACGTGGCCACAGGCCAGCTGTGTCTACACACCTTTAGCCACAAATGTACACCTCCATCCCACAAAAAATGGGGACTAGAAACTAACCTCTGTCTTATGTACATTTACTGTACTGTTGGAGGTCACGCCCCTTTGCCGACCTTTTCGAGATAGCTAGGGATGCTAAAATGTTGACACACATTTCCCGGGGCCCCGTGAACGACATATCCGAGATTTGGAGTGGGAACTGGGACCTCCGCACCGAAACTTGGCCCGGTCGGACCCCGAGGGCAGGAAGGGGGGGCCCTTCCTGCCCGAAACTTGGCCCGGTCAGACCCCGAGGGCAGGCCCCCCCTTCCTGCCCTCGGGGTCCGACCGGGCCAAGTTTCGGTGCGGAGGTCCCAACTAGGCCCTAGAATAAGGTATTAAAATTTCAGGGCGGTAGGACCTTCCTATCTCAAAAACTGTTTTTCCACCACATTCTGAACCATTAGGTCTTGCAGGCTACACTTCTGAGGGGCTTTGTCCAAATGACACTCCATTTGGGAAAACTTTTTTTCTCTAAGGGCTAGAACTCCAAATCTCGGATATGTCGTTCACGGGGCCCCGGGAAATGTGTGTAAACATTTTAGCATCCCTAGCTATCTCGAAAAGGTTGGCAAAGGGGAGTGACCTCCAACAGTACAGTAATGTACATAAGACAGAGGTTGGTTTCTAGTCCCCATTTTTTGTGGGATGGAGGTGTACATTTGTGGCTAAAGGTGTGTAGACACAGCTGGCCTGTGGCCACGTTTTTGAAGTCGGGGGTCAAAAGGTCAAAAGGAGCCGGCACCACGCTGCTTATGAGATAACAAAAAGTTAATGTGTGTTTCTCTCATAACTTTTTGTCATTATTAAAGAGAGGCCTGATTCTCAGATATGCATGTTGGATGGCTAGGGTGTAGGTCTGGGAAGAACTTCAGCCCAAAATCTTGCAAGCGAGCCGCTGGGTGAGTTGCAACGAGATGGAGCACTTGCTGAGTCATTTCCTGTAGTGCTGGAGCCACAGGTTGAAGCGTATGCGTCCTTTGAGACCCCCTTTGATATATAAGAGACCCTATACAGCTTACTTAAATGTTGTCGACTCAGTCACCTATTGCATCACTTCCTTTAGGGCTTCGGCCTCCTAATTGATCATTGTAGTAGGCTATAATTGAATGCCCTCTTTCATATATATATATGATACCTCCACCACTGGGACGTGGCAACAATTCTCCAAATCCATATGGGGAGGGGGGGGATGCTTGTGGACAATAGGGTTTTACCCTAGACATAAATAGGAAGTAAAATCAGGAGAAGGAATGACCTCTCACAAATATTTATTTAATAAATTGTTTCAAATAACCCTCCCTCGTTAAATCAATGAGCTTGGTGTTTTGCTTTCAAAAATTAGTTATAGAAGAAGTCTAAACTGCTGAAAATAAACACATCCAAGCTGCCTTTTAAGGATACCTTGGAATATCTGTCTATTTTCAACCATCGGACCCGTTTACGACAAAAACAACCCAATTTACGGCAGCTCCTTTGCCGCGTGGTTTTTAGAGCCACGAGTATTAGAGGGGGCGATCGATAGCAACCACCATAGCAACCATGACGGTCAAGTGACTGGATTCAGCCCCGTTGAAAAAAATAGAATACCTCCCTACACACTCAGTAGTAGCTTAATGATATTTAAATTATTATGACCATGAAGTCTTTATTTGCATGGGTTTACATTTCGTTGTGTAGCATGGAAAAATCTGAGAAACACTCCCATTCAGAATGCATAATGAATGATGACTGACTGACTGACCCCCCCCCTAACCTCCCACTGCTGTATTGTACTTTACTTTATTTTACTTTATTATTTATTTTACATTATTTACATTTCTATTTGGTATACTGTTGTTCTTTTTCTATTTATATATTATTTATTTTCTCGAATGCACCAATTGGGAAAGCTTACTAAAAATTTCGTTGTACTTCACTCGTGCAATGACAATAAAAGGCTTTCTATTCTATTCTATTTCTATGAATGATATTGCATGAATTTATTCTTTATTCTGCCATAGTAACACGGTAAATAAATGGTAAAAATAGGCTGAGAACTAATTCGTATTTACGATATTGTAGCGACCCTGGGACAGTTAAATAGTTTGTGTGTTATGTGTTGCATTGTATTTCGTTGTCCGTTATGCCAGTTGTTCTGTGTGCATGTATTGTAATGTTCTTCTTGTCAATCAGTGTGGGGGCGAATCATTAGGTCAGCTGGGGGAGGGCCTTGGAAGAACACGAGGGTGGGGGCCTGCACGTGAGTGAGACCGTGTTGGGGGTTGCCGGGGTAACCGGGGTTTGTTTTGGGTGAGATTTCTGCCGTTGTTTACGGGTTTCAGTGACCTGGTTTTGGTTCATTAAAAGTTCCTTCAATTACTAATGACTCGACATCGTTATGTTACCGGCGAGGTCATTACAATATGTTCAATAAAACGTAATCACGGACAAAATACGTTTTTTAGACAAACGTAATTGAGAATGCCGAATAGTTCTCTG